>NC_137680.1:21907275-21969775 GCF_963989245.1 Nansenia antarctica
AATGTTGCGGCAGTTGATGTGGAAGATGGGGTAGATGTAACAGCAACACTTGTTGATTCAAATGGTGCTTGAGTTGTGCTGGTAATTTGTGAAACCTTTGGTGTTAGAGTGGGAGCAGCCGTTTGTGTTGTTGAAGCTCCATTTGAAGTGCTCTGTGTTCTCACACTTGATGTTGTTGAGATAAATGCAGTACTTGTTGATGTGGATGTTGTTGAAGGAGCATTTTGATTTTGTAAGAGGCAGTCGTGTTGTGGTAGCTGTCTGTGTTGTGGATTGTGTGGAAGTAGAGGTTGGGGAGATTGTTGTTGGAGTGGACGACAGTGTTGTGGATGTTTCAGGCTGCGTTGTAGTGGTTTGTGTCAGATTTGTTGAGGTGGCAGCTGCTATTGTTGTTTTTGTCAAGCTTGTGGTGAGAACAGTCACTGCTGTTGTCAATGTTGCGGCAGTTGTTGTGGAAGATGGTGTAGATGTTTCAGCAACACTTGTTGATTCAAATGGTGCTTGAGTTGTGCTGGTAATTTGTGAAACTGTTGGTGTTACAGAGGAAGCAGCCTTTTGTGTTGTTGAAAAATCTTTAGAAGTGCTCTGTGTTCCCACACTTGTTGTTGCTGAGATAAATGCAGTAATTGTTGAAGGAGCATTTGATGTTGGAAGAGGCAGTCGTGTTGTGGATTGTGTGGAAGTAGAGGTTGGGGAGATTGTTGTTGGGGTGGACGTCAGTGTTGTGGGTGTTTCAGGCTGCGTTGTAGTGGTTTGTGTCAGATTTGTTGACGCGGAGGCTGCTATTGTTGTTTCTTTCAAGCTTGTGGTGAGAACAGTCACTGCTGTTGTCAATGTTGCGGCAGTTTTTGTGGAAGATGGGGTAGATGTTTCAGCAACACTTGTTGATTCAAATGGTGCTCGAGTTTTGCTGGTAGATTGTGAAACTGTTGGTGTTACAGTGGGAGCAGCCGTTTGTGTTGTTGAAGCTCCATTAGAAGTGCTCTGTGTTTCCACACTTGATGTTGTTGAGATAAATGCCGTACTTGTTGATGTGGATGTTGTTGAAGGAGCATTTGATGTTGTAAGAGGCAGTTGTGTTGTGTTAGCTGTCTGTGTTGTGGATTGTGTGGAAATAGAGATTGGGGAGATTGTTGTTGGAGTGGACGACAGTGTTGTGGATGTTTCAGGCTGCGTTGTAGTGGTTTGTGTCAGATTTGTTGAGGTGGCAGCTGCTATTATTGTTTCTGTCAAGCTTGTGGTGAGAACAGTCACTGCTGTTGTCAATGTTGCGGCAGTTGTTGTGGAAGATGGTGTAGATGTTTCAGCAACACTTGTTGATTCAAATGGTGCTTGAGTTGTGCTGGTAATTTGTGAAACTGTTGGTGTTACAGTGGAAGCAGCCTTTTGTGTTGTTGAAGGTTCTTTAGAAGTGCTCTGTGTTCCCACACTTGATGTTGTTGAGATAAATGCAGTACTTGTTGATGTGGATTTTGTTGAAGGAGCATTTGATGTTGTAAGAGGCAGTTGTGTTGTGTTATCTGTCTGTGTTGTAGATTGTGTGGAAATAGAGATTGGGGAGATTGTTGTTGGGGTGGACCACAGTGTTGTGGATGTTTCAGGCTGCGTTGTAGTGGTTTCTGTAGTATTTATTGAGGTGGAGGCTGCTACAGTCATTTCTGACGTAGTTGCTATGAGTCCAGTCCCTGCTGTTTTCAAAGTTGAGGCAGCAGTTGTCGAAGATGAGGTAGATGTTCCAGCCGCAGTTATAGATTCAACAGGTGGTTGAGTTGTTCTGGTAATTTGTGAAACTGTTGTTGTTACAATGGGAGCAGCCTTTTGTGTTGTTGAAGCTCCATTAGAAGTGCTTTGTGTTCCCACACTTGATGTTGTTGTTGTTGACATAAATGCATTACTTCTTGGTGTGGAAGTTGTTGTAAGAGGAATTTGAGTTCTGTTAGCTGACTGTGTTGCGGATTGTGAGGAAGTAGGAGTAGGGGTTGGGGAGATTGTTGATAGGGTGGAGGACAGTGTTGTAGAGGTTTCAGGCTGCCTAGTAGTGGTTTGTGTAGTATTTATTGAGGTAGAGGCTGCTACAGTCGTTTCTGACGTAGTTGCTATGAGTCCAGTCCCAGCTGTTTTCAATGTTGTGGCACTAGTTGTCGAAGATGGGTTAGATGTTCCACTAACACTTGTAGATTCAACAGGTGGTTGAGTTGCTCTAGTAATTTCTGAAACTGTTATTGTTACAATGGGAGCAGCCTTTTGTGTTGTTGAAGCACCATTAGTAGTTCCCTGTGTTCTCACACTTGATGTTGTTGTTGGTGAGATAAATGCACTACTTCTTGATGTGGATGTTGTTGAAGGTGCATTTGATTTTGTAAGAGGAATTTGCGTTGTTGTAGCTGACCGTGTTGCAGATTGTTTGGAAGTTGGTGTTGGGGAGATTGTTGATAGGGAGGAGGACAGTGTTGTAGAGGTTTCAGTCTGCCTAGTAGTGGTTTGTGTAGTGTTTATTGAGGTGGAGGCTGCTACAGTCGTTTCTGACGTAGTTGCTATGAGTCCAGTACTTGCTGTTTTCAATGTTGTGGCAGCTGTTGTGGAAGATGGGGTAGATGTTCCACTAACACTTGTAGATTCAACAGGTGGTTGAGTTGCTCTAGTAATTTCTGGAACTGTTATTGTTACAATGGGAGTAGACTTTTCTGTTGTTGAAGCTCCATTAGTAGTTCCCTGTGTTCTCTCACTTGATGTTGTTGTTGGTGAGATAAATGCACTACTTCTTGGTGTGGAAATTGTTGAAAGAGCATTTGATGTTGTAAGAGGAATTTGAGTTCTGTTAGCTGACTGTGTTGCGGATTGTGAGGGAGTAGGGGTTGGGGAGATTGTTGATAGGGTGGAGGACAGTGTTGTAGAGGTTTCAGGCTGCCTAGTAGTGGTTTGTGTAGTATTTATTGAGGTAGAGGCTGCTACAGTCGTTTCTGACGTAGTTGCTATGAGTCCAGTACTTGCTGTTTTCAATGTTGTGGCAGCTGTTGTGGAAGATGGGGTAGATGTTCCACTAACACTTGTAGATTCAACAGGTGGTTGAGTTGCTCTAGTAATTTCTGGAACTGTTATTGTTACAATGGGAGTAGCCTTTTCTGTTGTTGAAGCTCCATTAGTAGTTCCCTGTGTTCTCTCACTTGATGTTGTTGTTGGTGAGATAAATGCACTACTTCTTGGTGTGGAAATTGTTGAAAGAGCATTTGATGTTGTAAGAGGAATTTGAGTTCTGTTAGCTGACTGTGTTGCGGATTGTGAGGGAGTAGGGGTTGGGGAGATTGTTGATAGGGTGGAGGACAGTGTTGTAGAGGTTTCAGGCTGCCTAGTAGTGGTTTGTGTAGTATTTATTGAGGTAGAGGCTGCTACAGTCGTTTCTGACGTAGTTGCTATGAGTCCAGTCCTTGCTGTTTTCAATGTAGTGGCAGCAGTTGTGGAAGATGGGGTAGATGTTCCAGCCACAGTTATAGATTCAACAGGAGGTTGAGTTGTTCTGGTAATTTGTGAAACTGTTGTTACAATGGGAACAGCCTTTTGTGTTGTTGAAGCACCATTCGAAGTGCTTTGTGTTCCCACACTTGATGTTGTTGTTGGTGAGATAAATGCACTACTTCTTGATGTGGATGTTGTTGAAGGTGCATTTGATTTTGTAAGAGGAATTTGCGTTGTTGTAGCTGACCGTGTTGCAGATTGTTTGGAAGTTGGTGTTGGGGAGATTGTTGATAGGGAGGAGGACAGTGTTGTAGAGGTTTCAGGCTTCCTAGTAGTGGTTTGTGTAGTATTTATTGAGGTAGAGGCTGCTACAGTCGTTTCTGACGTAGTTGCTATGAGTCCAGTACTTGCTGTTTTCAATGTTGTGGCAGCAGTTGTCGAAGATGGGGTAGATGTTCCAGTCGCAGTTGTAGATTCAACAGGTGGTTGAGTTGTTCTGGTAATTTGTGAAACTGTTGTTGTTACAATGAGAGCAGCCTTTTGAGTTGTTGAAGCTCCATTAGAAGTGCTCTGTGTTCCCACACTTGATGTTGTTGAGATAAATGCACTACTTCTTGATGTGGAAGTTGTTGAAGGAGAGTTTGATGTTGTAAGAGGAAGTTGAGTTGTGGTAGCTGACTGTGTTGCGGATTGTTTGGAAGTAGAGGTTTGGGAGATTGTTGAAGGGGTGGAGGACAGTGTTGTAGATATTTCAGACTGCCTAGTAGTGGTTTGTGTTTGATTTGTTGAGGTGGAGGCTGCTGCAGTCGTTTCTGACGTAGTTGTGGTGAGAACAGTCCCTGTTGTCAATGTCCAAATGGCAGCTGATGCGGACGATGGGGTAGATGTTGAACTACCATTGGTACCAGAGGCAGTACTCTCTGTTACTCTTGCTGTTGTTGTTTCAGTTTGGAGCAATGGATTAGCATGTTTTATTGTTGTTCGAACACCATTTGCTATATTGGTATTAGTGGAAGTCTTCGTTGTTATCTTAGGTGAATTATGTGTCTTGTTAATATTCGATATAGGAGTGGTTTTCCGAGAGTTGTTGATCATAGATCCATTTGTTTCATTATTCTCAAACATTTCTGGAATTGTCACATTGGTCCTATAAAATAATTTAAAAAGCAATTTACAAATAGTTGTAATTTTTTTTGTTTTTTTTGTTTCAATATAATGTCTTTACATGTTATACACACATTCCATACTTACATGTACCCGGAAACTTGATGGAATTGCCAACAAACCAAAGCTGTAATCAACAAAGTAAAAGAGTTAGCCTAGTTTATTATTTTGTGTCCGTACTGTAAAACTTACACTTTATAATTATTGTGTTTTCTTCTACAAGAACACTTCTGTTATCTTCCACTGTAGTTATCTTCCACAGTAACTCTTCACCTTTGTCCTGCCCCTACGCCAATGCCATTTTAAGATAGATACAGGCAGCAACAGACTTCCTGGGGATTACACTGGACATTCTCAAACCAGCAGCTAGAGTAGCTCAGCAAAAAAAACTCATACAAACAAATGCTGCTGTGTAAGAAGCCTTATGTCATTGCAAAGACAACCCTAGTTGTATATTCTCTGGGCCCTTCGTTAGCCCGGTGCAAAGTTATAAGAATAATGTCAAACAACAAGTGTTTTGGTCATTTCAGTTCTAGGCCAGCACAATGGAAACTTCCAATATCATATTATTCATGTGTGGCTTAAGAAAACTGTAACATTGGCATCGATGGTTTGTTCAGCAACACTAAGATGTATTCTGTTTGTAGATAGTATGCTGTTCTACTTACCCAAGCTGAAACAAGTTGATTGAATGCTCAGTGCTTTCATTTTTCACTCAGTTGATTCAGGTATCATCTGTGTAAAAAGATCAGGGACATAGAAAGGCAATACTTTATTTAATACAGTACATATACAGTAGATTGTCCATTTTAGGACATCGTCAGTCATCAGACGATAGTTGGCAGATCAAAAGGATGTAGTGCTGAGATCAAGCTGCTATACTCCCTCAAGTAAAAAAAAAAAAAAAAAAAAAAGGCTCTACTACTCATGGTCGTAGGCAAAACAGCTCTACACCTTACAGCCATAGATGAAAAGGCTATACTTCCTAGTCTTTACTTTATAGAAAATAATGCATGTAATGGAAATCGCGAACCCTCGATTAGTGTACTTTAATCAGTGGGAATCGGACAATATGTGTAAAAAGGCAAAGTATTGTCAAAAAGCAGAACTAACTAGAAACATTCTGAAGAAGAACATTTATTACACAGATTGATTTATAGGAAATCTACCGCAATCCACTGCATAACAGTGTTGCCTCCTTGTGCATTCATCTTGTTATTGACAATATATGCAATTAATGAGGACAGTATAGCTCAGTAACTATGACTGTTAAGTTGACGTTTATTTTTGCTACAAATCATTTATCATCAACACTATGCTGTCAGTATTATGCAGCTAGATATGGCATAGCTGTCATTTGTGTGCTTGCAGGATGCAAGGCACACTATATGTTCTTGTACATATATATTATTATTATAGCTAAATTTGCCCCGGCTACTCGTCCCAGTTTAGGCACTAGGTAGACATGAGAGGTGTCAAAACGTGCGGCTCGTTCCAACTCGCGTTGCTATTGTCCGACGGAAGGTTACGGCCTACGGTTTACCCACAACACCCCGTTAAGCGGTCAAAAAAAGTCCATAGACAATGAATGGGCCGATATTGAAAACGTTACAGCTCGGTCTCTGGGTGACGTAAAGACACAAGGATTTCGCCGGGGGGGGGCAGGGTGGTGACCAAAACACACACACACACACACACACACACACACACACACACACACACACACACACACACACACACACACACATACACACACTCTCACACACACACAGACACAGATTTTTGGTGGAGAGAAATGCCCATTGAAATTGCATTACGGTTTTTGAACATTTTGTACACATTTTGCAAACTGCTCCTACGGCTACAATTGTATGTCTATATTCAAAATGTTTACATCCAAACGTAGAGCAACTATACTACTTACTATCACTCAAACTATCAACATATAAGCCCAAACATTAATAGTTTTTACGGTACAGCCGTTTGTTTGAGAGCTAGCAAAAGAGAAAAACAGAGTGAGTTGCCATGACTATGAATGAATGGTCTTTATTGTCATTGATATAGTACAGGTACCAAACAACGAAATTTGGGAGGGGGGGCTCCCCTGGTGCTAGGAAAAAAAAATAAAAACAAGAAGGGAAAAGAGCTGGTTTACATAAATAAAGGCTATGTACACTATCCACTATACTATACTATACAAATAAAACACTGTGCTGTACTCTATGCTATGCTATACCTATTCTAACATTTCCTATCTATTATGTACCCGAGGGTTGTCATATTGTACATAGTGTTATTGCACATTCATTTAAAGTGTCGCAGTTTGCAGGTTTGAAATGTTCACAGTTGTGTTTCAGTATTGCACTTGATTTCAATCTAGTAGCTGCCATCAAATTGTCTAGATTGTCCAGGGCCTAGAACCTAGGTCTTTGCTGTGTTCAGGGCCTGAATGGCCCTGGGGTAGAAGCTGAGCTTCAGTCTGTTTGTCCTTGCGAACATGGTCCTGAACCGCCTGTCCGAGGGCAGCCGAGCAAAGTGTTCGTTCCCAGGGTGGGATGGGTCTCTGGAGATCTTGGAGGCCTTCCTGAGGCAGCGTGTGTTGTACAGCTCTTCCAGAGAGGGGAGGGGGGCGCCGGTGATCTTCTGGGCCGATCTCACGACTCTCTGTAGCGCATTCCTCTCTGCGGCTGTGCAGCTGGAGAACCACACGCAGATGCAGTAGGTGAGGATGCTCTCCACTGCGCTGCGGTAGAAGGTCACAAGCATCTCCTGACTGATGTGGTTTTTCCTGAGGACTCTCAGGAAGTAGAGCCGCTGTTGTGCCTTCTTGATGATGGCTGCTGTGTTGGTCTACCAGCTCTTGCAGCTGTCCCTAAGGGTAAAGCCCAATTTATACTTCTGCGTAAAATCTACGCCGTAGCCTGCGTAGGCCCGGAGCCTACGCCGTAGCTTCTCGCGCACCTCTCCAAAAATGTAACTATGCGGCACACCTACGCAGACCGTAAGAACTGTGATTGGTCCGCTTGGTAGCACATGATTCTGACATGATTCCGACTCTCTCGTAGGCCTGAATGCGGAAGCCATGACAGAAATGTCATTTACTTTTTCTGTAATTACTTATTAATAAAGATTTGAAAAATTATGATAACCATCTTATTATCTTAGTTTAACGTCATTTCAATGCATTATAGACATTTTCTTTACAACAAGCATAACAAAAGAAATGCTATTATGCCGCTATGAGTACACCGTTCCAAAGGAGCGCCCCATGGAAGCGTCAAGCACAGCCTTCCCATAAGGAGCGCGATTCACATTTACGAGAGGTACAATCCTGTTTATTTAGAAATAAATGATTACCTGTGGCGTTTGACAGCGGATGATGATAGACATATTTAATGTAAAGTTATCTATCTAAGTTAGGCTGATGTGTGCATGATAGATGCGCATTTTGACCTGTTTCCATGTTTTATTTACAGCTATGGCACTTATTAAACCAAAACAACCCGCAATCCTATCCAAGCAGGACATATATAGGACGAATATACTTCCATTAGACTACCAAAGCAGGACACCGGAGCACTCCTATCTGCGCGTATGGTCACCCTGTGCCCCGGCCGACATGATTCAGGGGCATAGAAAACCTCCAACCTCCTGTGCCCCAGGCCTCCATGCAACAGTAGATCCGTTGCCGAATTTAGTCTGCCTGATACGTGTTGCTCTGAGACAACAGATTGTTGCTGCTTCAAAGCAGCAGGTCCCATGCAGGACATGAAGTCTCTGTAGGAACAGATCAAGTGCCTGAGTGCTAGTAACACAGTGCAGAGGTTGAGAACATTGATATGGGTGGAGCTCATTGAGTATCCTTCGGATTCGGTCATGACCTGCATGTTGACCATAACCTGCGGAACCATCCTGAGTTGTCATCAAGGATATGTTTGGAGTATAAAGTATAAAGGAACTTTTCCTGGATACATGGTGTACAGGTTTTTCGCTCTTGCTTGTTTGCTTTGTGCCGGTGGTCCTTGGCCTCCCCTTGGGGGCCCCCGGCTGCCCCGTGTGCCTGGTCTGTTCCGCCGCCGGGGCACCTGCTTGGCCGTCCTTGTGCGGGGCCTCTTTGGTCTGTGCTTGCTTGGCTGGGCCGGGTGTGCTGGTGGTGGGGCGGGCTGGGTGTGTGGGGCGGCGGGGGCTCCCCGGGGGGGGGGTGTGGGGGCCCACCGCTGGGTGCTGGTAGGCAAACTGGCTAGTAGTCGCTCTGTGTAGAGGGCTGCAAGGGAATTTTCCTGGCTACATAGTGTACAGGTTTTTACTTTTGCCTGCTCGCGGCTCTGTCAGTATTGATTGATTGATTGACTGATTGACTGAAAATGTTCATTGTGTGAAGCGCATTGAGTTGCATCTTGTAAGAAATGCGCTATACAAATAAAATTTGATTTGATGTTTCCTCTCCATCTCAAGTGTTGTAGTTTTGTCGAGCCAGAGAGCTCTCTGGCCGACCAACTCATGCCCCATCACTCTGCCAGTAGCCTCAGCAGTGGTTGAGTGGTCAGCAAGGAGGCAGAGCTCCATCAACTTCTCATCAACTTCGCACAGGGTGAGACTGAAGGTTCCAGATGAGTGGCACTAGAAATCTCTGGTGGACCTAAACATGTCTGGGTCAACAGTGTGACTCATGCTAGCTAGCATATCTGAATGCATGCAAACGAGCCAGTAGCAACATTTGTAACATGCCAAGATGGTGACCTCCTTCAACAAAACCCTATCTGCCACCCTAGACTCCCTGGCACCCCTCAAAACCCACATTGTCACCTTCTCTCAGACCACCCCATGGTATAGACCTAAGTCACCAGTTGGAGAGACTTTGCAAGAGAACAGGTCTGACCATTCATACCCCAGCCTACCCAGAACACATCACAACCTACAGATCAGCCCTCACAGAAGCAAAATCCAAAATATTGGGAATTTATTACACTTTCAGGTGGGTCTTTTTTTAAATTTGTTTTTCTGATTTTATCCCTTTTTCACCCAATTTGGTATCCAATTGCACCCAACCTAGTATCCAATTATCCCCTGCCTATTGCGTAGGATCCGCCGCACGACCCCGTGGCCGGCAGCCCCAGAGGAGATAGACAGGCAGACTAGCTGTCTGGCTCCTCGAGCCCGACACCGTTATTCCAGCACCAGACGGGGGCGGTGTTGCGCGACGGATCCTTGTCCGGAAATAGTCCTATACCCCCCTTGGGAGCGGCCGCTCAATATGCCGCTCCCTGTGAGCCCCGGCCATATCCGGGTCTGGCGAGACCGGGATTCGATCCCAGTCCCCGGTGGGCAGCTTGCACTAGAGGCTAATGCTTAGACCGCTGCGCCACCGCGGGGCCCGTCAGGTGGGTCTTTTAACTGATAATGTAATACTTGACAGATAATGCAATACTATGTGTTACGAACCCCCAGATTGTATGGCTCTACGTCTAGGGGGTGTAGAGGGAGCCGTAACATAAAGGGTGTAAGTTGCCGTTTGTAGTGTGGGAGGAAAAAACTAATAAAAGGCACAACACGAAAGTGAACTACAGTGCAATCATTTAATCAACAAATGGTGGTGATACAAAAACAAAAGCCATAAGACAACAGGCAGACTATGAGCGGTGTCAACCCAAAGAAACAAAATAATAAAGTGTGACCCTACCAGTGTACAATTCTACATAATGACAGCCACTCCTTTGCCTACTGTATTTAACATAGATGAGTCTACGTGATGGAATGTATACCCAAGGGTATCTCACCGGTGCCGCATCAATATGCCGACGGACCGTTGTGCCGACAGCCCTCCCTGCATGTGAATGCTCTCCGCTTCTCTGTTACGGTACATGTGGGAAGACGGTACATGTGGGAAAACTACGGTTAGGGTTAGGTGCTACGTCGACTTGATACATGCTGGCATGTCTAACCCTAATCCTATCCCTAACCCTAACCCTAACCCTTACCGTAGCACCCTAGCACCTAACCCTAACCCTAGTTTTCCCCACATGTACCGTCTTGTCAGCTCTCGCAGAAATCCGCTAACAAACTGTCGGCATCGTGGTCCGTCGGCACAGCGGGTGGGCCCCATCTCACCTACGCCTGTTTCCTATGGCTAGTGTGTGACAATACAAAAATAGAAAATACACTGTACTCACTATTAAATCAAATAAACAAACAACCAAACTTAATCTTACTCTAAACAAACAACTAAATGGAAAATGGAAAAGGTTCGTACAAAATAACACAAACAACCTAAGAAACTAAGAGTTGACAAACTAACAAACAAAACACAACCAAACAGTCAACTAACAAGGAGACACAATAAGGAACATTTAAACAGACGGGTAGTCCCCTGACTGGATGATGGGTAGCCCTCTGATTGGACAGGAGTGGGATGATGAATGAGGGAATGGATTGGCCAATTGACAACACCTGGTTGGAGAATGACAGAGGAAGAAGAAGGGGAAGGAAATATATATACATATATAATGTTATTATATACAATATACAATCAGTATGACAGTATGTCAACTGACCACTTGACATAGAGGAAGATGATATAATAACAATTTCTGAGTGGATATGTAGGCCTATGTTTGTGTCAGGTGTCATGTAAGTGTGTATGTAGGTGTTGAATGAATGAATGCATATGTACAGTGGGTGCGGAAAGTATTCAGACCCCTTCAGTTCTTCCACATTTTGTTGTATTATAGACTCAATTTAAAATGTATTGAATTAAAATAATTTGCCATCCACACACAATACCCCAGAATCACAACATGAAATCAAAAAAATCTACAAAATTGTACTAATCTTAATGCTTTGTAGTAAAACCAAATAAACACATTTCCAGCAACTTTTTTCGCTGTATCACTTGAATTCATTGTTGCAAAACGCAATTATGGATATGAGATAGATAATTTTTTACATTAAGGGATTATTTTTTGTAGAGTGACTGGCATGGTGTTACCCCTCCACCATTCAACTTTGTAGATTTTTGTAAGTCTCTCCAGGCCTCAGGGTCACATTCCTGAGCAGTTTTGTTACTCTCCATTTTCTCAATGTTTTATGGTAACCTGATCGACACAGAGTCTCATTGACTCCTATGCAAATTAGAAACCCTATAAAAACAAATATGTTCATTCCAAAATTACACAAACTATTGTTCTTGCATTAAGATGGACTCAATTCAACTTATGGAGTCATTTGTTGATGACATTTTTGCATTCTAGCTCATTTTAAGAGTGTCATAGCAAAGGGTCTGAATACTTTGTACACCCACTGGAAAAACTGAAGGGGTCTGAATACTTTCCACACCCACTGTATACCCTCCTCAAATGAAGAGTTACCAAAGGTTTTGTTCATGTCCCTGAGTAATCTGCACATATGCAAGTCTGTCATTTAACCCAGTAGTCATGCTGTTATTTCAAATCCAGTGTAAATAAGATTCTTAGATTCTTAAATCCAGTGTATACAACAGTCTTACATTCTTCAAAAACTAAATGTAGAACTCTGGATTGTACAGTCCTTGTATTACATTATCTGTCAAGTATTACATTATCAGTAAAAAAAAAAAAAAGACCCACCTGAAAGTGTAATAAATTCCCAATAATGTAATAAGGTATTACATTATCAGTAAAAATGTAATTACAATATCAGTCAGGTTATTTTATTACATTATTGGTCAATTATTACAATATTGTAATAACCCTTATTACATTTTCGATGGAGTTAAGTGGACATTTTATTACATTATCAGGCGTTATTACATTATCAGGAAATTATTACATTATAGGGTGCTACAAAGCCCCCCCCCCATTCTCTATATATCCCTCCGACTGACCCTCCACCCCCACCTCCATGTTCCCTCTCAGCCTGCCTGTCCTCTGCCCCCTCATGGTCGATATCATCAACTCATCTATCTTAACTGGCCCCGTCCCCGCGGCACTGAACCTGGCTGCTGTCACACCCAGCCTAAAGAAGTAGGGCCTGGACCTAGACGACCTCAGTCATTTCTGACCCATCTCAAACCTCCCCTTTCTCCGCAAGGTTCTCGAACGTGCAGTTGCCTCTATTTTTTTTTCGACCTAATTGATATTTTGTCACCTTGATATTTGTCACCTGTTGATTGTTAGTGTTAATAATAATAATAATAATAATAATAATAATAACTTTATTTGTATAGCACTTTACATCAAAGTGCTTTACAATAGGTAAGCCACAGTTTAAAACAATTTTAAACAACTATTTCAATTTAATAACACACAATTTCGCAGCACAAATACAATAGGTAAAAACAACAATTTTAAACAAATTAAAAACAACTATTTCAATTTAAAAAAAAACACATAATTACACAGCACAAATACACAGCCTATGACACATAGACAACAGAAAACAGGTGGGTCTTTAACTTAGTTTTGAACACCTTCACTGATTCAGCCTGTCTGATCTCTAATGGAAGACGGTTCCAGAGAGTTGGTGCACGAAAGGAAAACGCACACTCACCGATTGTCCTTTTTCTGACTCTAGGAACAATCAGCAGGGCAGAGCCTTGTGAGCGCAGAGCCCTTGAGGGCACATATGGGTTGAGAAGGTCCTTTAAGTAGGCGCAGTGCCATTTACAGCTTTATATGTTAGTAGCAGCATCTTGAAGTCCGCTCTAACATGGACAGGGAGCCAATGAAGGGAGGCCAGCACTGGCGAGATATGGTCGTATCTCTTTGACCCAGTCAAAATGCGAGCTGCTGCATTTTGGACCATCTGTATGCCATGAAAACTCTTTTTTGGCAGTCCTGACAAAAGGACATTACAATAATCAAGTCTGATTAACCCTAACCCTAACCCAAGAACCTCAGCATCTTAAAAAGAAAGAATTGATCTAATTTTAGCAATTCTTCTGAGGTGAAAGAATGCTATTTTTATCACCCCCTTTATGTGAGGGTCAAATGTGAGGCTCTGATCCAGAATGACACCGAGATTTTTAACCATGTCCCTGCACTGGATGACACAATCATCCAAGGTCAAAACAAGACTATCACTTGGATGATTTAGTCTAGCTGGACCGAATTTGATCATTTCAGTCTTGTCTGAATTTAATAGCAAAAAGTTTGCTGATAACCAGCCCTTCACAGCAGCCAGACAGGTCTTTAACGTAACTAAATCTGAGGCATTTCCTGCTGTTATAGGCATATATAGTTGTAAATCATCAGCATAACAATGAAAAGCAAGACCAAAAGAACGCAAAATCTGACCCAGTGGTGCCAAGTACAGTGAGAACAACAGAGGGCCAAGAACGGAACCCAGTGGGACTCCATACTTGACTGCCCGGGATGCAGACAATACATTATTGTGTAGAACACATTGGGATCTATTTAACAGGTATGACTCTAGCCACTGGAATACTTGGCCTGAGATGCCAAACAGGTTCCTGAGCCTATCTAGTAATATGTGATGATCTACTGTGTCAAAAGCAGCGCTCGGGTCCAACAATAAAAGAACAGATGTTGAGCCTGAGTCGACCGTCAAAAGCAAGTCATTTACCACCTTAGTGAGTGCTGTTTCAGTAGAGTGGTTGGTGCGGAAAGCCGACTGTAGTGGCTCAAACAGATTATTAGAAGACAGAAAATCTACAAGCTGTTTTGAGACCACTTTTTCAAAAACCTTAGACAAAAAAGCCAAATTCGAGACAGGTCTTTCACTTGCCAGTGAGAGTGGAGAGTGTTTTCCCTGTCGGTTCCCCCCGTTTGTCCTGTCGGTTGATCACTTTACTATCTCTGTGTGAGAGAATCCTGATACTGCCAGTTGTGAACTTCCAGGTACCTTAAAGAGAACTTTGCTTGTTTATTTGATATTCTAACTATCAGTGTTTATTAGTGGATAGCCTGTTTTTGAGACTGGGTTTCTCCCCTTTACGTTCGAGTCAACGTTTGTTTGATCCTGCATTACGTTCTCAGTAAAGAGAAAGGGTTAGAGTTACATACTTTTTACACCATTTCATTCATTCTGTGCTGCACCGCACTGAGTTACTATATCCCTGAAAACCTGACACCAGTGAGACAAGGCTAGGTTTTTGGCCTGCTACTGTTCACCATCTACCTCCTCCCACTTGCCGAAATCATTCGGAAACACAGCCTCAAATTCCACACATATGCTGACGACACCCAGCTCTACCTCCACACCAAACCCTCTGCCGCTCTCCCTCCCCTCTCCCGCCTCCATGAAACCAAAGAATGGATGACCACCAACCTTCCCAAACTCAACAGCAATAAAACGGAACTCATTGCACCCAAGACCCTCCTTCAAAAGATCGGCATCGTCATCCTCACCATTGACGGCTGTTCCATCTGCCCCTCCTCGGAGGTCAGGAACCTAGGGGTCTTGATGGACCCAGCCCTTTCTTTTGAACCACACATACTGTCAGTCGGCCAAGTCTGCTTTCTTCCATCTCAAAAGCATCTCCCACTTTGCCTTTCAGGGCTTCTCCCTCTCAAGTCCTATACTTTCCAACCATCTCTTTCCACCAGCTAAGCTCGATCTTGTTTTTCGAGACTGGCATGGAAAAGGATTGAAGCGTTTTAGGGACCTTTTTATTGATGGCAATTTTGCCTTATTCGCACAGCTGGCCGAAAGTTTTGAACTACCCAACTCACATCACTTTAGGTATCTACAAATTAGACACTTCGCTAGACCTATGATACCCAGCTTCCCCAACGCTATTTAAAGTAGTGCACAGAGCCCATAGTATATCCAAGGCCAAGTTATCTCTTATGTACCCAGAGGTGAATCCCTGTTGTGACAAATGTAAAACGGAGGAGAGGTGTTTGGTACGCTGTCCCAGGTTACAAGGGAAGAGTTAGAACCAATGATTGTTGTTAACTACTAGATTAAAAAAAAGAAAAAAAGAAAGCATCTCTCATCTCGACCCTCACTCTCTGATACCTCTGCTGAAACATTAATACAAGTTTTAGTCACCTACCATCTGGATTATTGCAACAGAGTCCTTCAGCAAGGCCCTGAAACGGATACAATAATTATGTCAAAAACTCAGCTGCCAGGATCCTCACCCACACTCAACCCTGGGAGCACATCACCCCCATCCTGCAACAACTTCACTGGCTCCGCATAAAACATAGAATCCCCTTCAAGATCCTCCTCCTCGCCTTTAAGTCACTCCAGGGCCTGGCTCCTGCCTACCTAACTGACCTATTCCAACCCTACACCCCTGCATGTGGTCTCTGATCCTCCGATGCAGATCTCCTCATCATACTCGTGTTGTACGAGTTGTACACTTGGCGACCGTGCCTTCTCTGTTGCTGCACCCATGCTGTGGAACACCCTTCCACCAGCCATCCGATGCTCAGATACTCTCAACACATTCAAGTCCAGACTCAAGACGCATCTGTTCAGACTCACCTTCGTACTGCATGGCCTGGGTCCTGACTCACACTATCCCCCATAGCTGTCTTTTTGTTTGTGGTGTTTCTTTTGGTTGTTTATTGTCCTGCTTTTCTTCTTTCTTTCTTTTTTCTGTACAGTCCTTGAGTTTGAGAAAGGCGCTTTTAAATAAAATCTATTATCATTATTAATGCACTGACACACAAACTCAAGTTGAACCTGAAAGAAACTACAAGAGAAAGTACTCTGTGAGTGGTCCATAATCATTACAACATACTCTGTTGTTAGCCAGCTACTGTAGCAAATGCTAGTGAACCAGGCTAATAACAGTGAAGTGTGCAAAAGGGTGCAAACTAGACTTTTCTTTTTACTTGGTGTAGTTAAATAGGTATTTCACTTAGTGTAGTAAAAGAGAGATGCACTTTGATGTTGCTGTACACAACGAGCTAGCAACAAAACTCCCATGGCACATGAAGGGCACGAGAGAAAGTAGCTAGTTTAGTAACTAATAAAATCTCTTGTTGGTGAACCAAACCAGAATAGTAGAGGACATGGCTTAGACTTGTATGCACTTAATTTAGGAGAGGACAACTCAACTGTTATAGGCTAATATGACCCCAAGGAACAACTTGGGATGTGTGCCAAAATCTCTACCAGGGTTGTGCAAACCAGCAGTAGTGCAAAGGCTAAAATGTATTGTTCACAGTGGCCGGGGGGCTGAGAGTCATTGTACCCCAAGTTTACATTTTTGGCATTTAGCAGACGCCTTATTCCAAAGCGACTTACAATCAATGCGTGTGAGGGGGTGGGGGGGTACTGAGAGTCATTGTACCCCCAGAGTGGTGGGGGGAATTGTTCAGCGGAGTGTGTGGAGTAGGGATGTACCCGAATACGGTATTCGGATAGCACGAATAATGAGATTTAAACAGATACAGATTCTATCCGAAGTTGCTCGATATTATTCGGAGAAAAAAACCACACGATTGACATGATGGCTGCGTTCGTAAATTCTCTCTTAGAGTGCCAGAGGGCACACTGGGCTTAACGTAATAAAGGGACCAAGTAATTGGACAAGAGGCATTCCATGACTGCTGATCAGATTTCCAGAGTGAATTTACTTTTCGCTTACACGTGAGCTGTAGCAGCGCTCCAATTGGCTGTCTCCTATTTCTAGGCCGGGGCGCAAAAATGTGCGTCCTGAATATCCGGTTGTTAAGTCTGACGTCAAACGTGACGTTTTGCAATTTCCGGCTTTTACAAAAAAAGAAAACAATGTGGTGGTCTGTAAACTGTGCAGAAATGAAATGGCCTATCACATCTGCAATGAACGAGCACCTCAAGCGAAAGCATCCTGGAGCTCTTTGTGAAGACAGCCGCAAGATACCACCGTAAGTCAGCGTTGTATTTCTGTTCACTTTTCCGGCCGTGTATGAGTGAAAAATGGATAGCTACTAGCTAATGTTACACAAGCAATGTAGCTCACCACAGTTTGTATGTCTTGTCTACTGGTGTTAGTAATAATAGAAAAATAATAATCTATTGCCTCTAAAATCACCACGAACAGAACGGCGGAGGTACGGGTAAACGTGCGCGTGCACGCGAAAAAAATATTGTGCACGCGAAAAAATATCGCGCAAAGATGACCCCCCCCCCCCGCCACTAATGTGAAAAATCCTGGAGGAAACACTGCTGTGCCCCACCCAAAATGTTTAGCACCAGCCACCACTGGGCTGGGTGATCATCTTATGTGTAGTTATGTGTTTCTAGCATGTCGATGTTCTATCAGCATGTGATGTTATAAAAATTAAGAAGATGAATGGCTGAAATGGAAAAACAAATACGACAATATCTAAAGTCTGGAACGATTATATTTCAAAACAAGGCCAATCCCTTTAACTCCCCGAGGGCTATACGACTATTACCAAGTCTGGGTTTATTTGCAAGGACCTTCGCCTGTAATGTTGTGGAAAACGAAGGTTTCTGCCGAATGCTGCTAACACTGGAACCACGTTATGAAATACCAGTTAACATAGATATCGTGATGTGTCATTGATGAATTGTCTTACAATGTATAGAGTATCGCAATAGCTGTTCTGTACCGTGCTGGTTTGAGGATCCTGTACTTCCTGAGTCTCTTAGATAGTAGAAACCCTTAGGGGATCAAACAGACCATGGCTGGGGTGCGAGTTATTTCTGCCGTAACCGGGCTGCGTGGAGAGACTCAATGGTGGGGAGTTTGGTGCCGATGATACATTGGGCAGTTTTCACCACCTATTGCAGGGCCTGACGGTCGGACACAGTGCAGTTGCCGTACCACACTGTGATGCAGTTGGTTACGATGCTCTCAATGGTGCAGCAGTATAAGTTGGTCAGAATCCTGGGAGACAGCTGGGCTTTCTTCAATCTACTCAGGAAGTATAGGCACTGCTGTGCCATTTTGACCAAGGAAGAGGAGTTGAGGGTCCAAGAGAGGTCCTCGGAGATGTGGATCTCATTGATGTAGATGGGGGAGTGTATGAATCCCCCAGTTTTCCTGAAGTCCACAATGATCTCCTTGGTCTTCCTGGTGTTGAGAGCCAGGTTGTTGTTAGCACACCACTTCGCCAGTTGTTGGACCTCCTCCCTGTACGCCGACTCGTTGTTGTTGCTTATCAGGCCTACCACCGTGGGGTCATCTGCGAACTTGATGATGGTGTTAGAGCCATGCATTGGCACGCAGTTGTAGGTGAAGAGGGAGTAGAGGAGAGGGCTCAGCACACAGGCCTGACGCACGCCTGTGTTCAGGGTCAGGGTGGAGGAGGAGTGGTTGTCCAACTTGACGAGCTGCAGTCTGTTGGTTAGGAAATCTAGGGTCCAGTTGAAGAGGGAGGTGCTGATACCAATGCTGATATCTCTGAGTTTGGTGACCACCTTAGAGGTGATGTTGGTGTTGAATGCTGAGCTGAAATCAATGAACAACATCCTTGCGTAGATGTTGCTTGTGTCTAGGTGGGTCAGGGTGGAGTGAAGTGTCATGGAGATGGCGTCCTCCGTTGACCTGTTCTTGCGGTAGGCGTACTGGTGGGCGTATAGTTTCAGATTCAGATAACATTTATTGCCATTATGCATACATATAGGAATTTGCTTTGGCGTTACAGTAAGTGCGTTTATACTTTTTTTCACGTGTATACATAAATACAAAAAGAAATACAGGATAGACAACATTGCATGGGATAGTGCTACATATAAAGTGCAGTGCACATTTTTTCAGTAAGTCCAGTGTGTATTCAGTCCTGGGCAGACTTAGGGGCGGGGGGAGGGGGAAGCCAGAGTCATTTATCAGCCTGGCGGCTGAGGGGAAGAAACTGAGCCTGTGGCGGGCCTTTACAGCTTTAGGCAGCCGCAACCTTCTCCCAGAGGGAAGCAGGGTGAGGAGGCCGTGGCCGGGGTGGGAGGGGTTGGCCATGATCTTCCTTGCCCTCCTCAGAGCCCTGGTGTCGTGCAGGGAGTTGAGGGAGGGCAAGGGACAGCCGATCACCCTCTCCGCTGATCGTATCACCCGCTGCAACTTGGCCTTGTCCTTGGCCGTTGCAGCAGGGAACCAGGTGATGATGGAGTGGGTGAGGATGGACTCGATGATGGCCATGTAGAAGTGGGCCATCATGGACCTCGGCAGCCTGAATTTGAGGGAAAGCTGAGTTTTTAGGTGGCCCAGGACCGACTTCTCGAAGCACTTCATGACAGCAGACGTCGACGCCAGATGATGTATGACGCAAAGCTTACAATCTGCACTTTTATAATCTGGAAAAAAATACTTTTCACCAGACCCTGTCACATACGCTATATGGACAAAAGTATTGGGACACAATTATTGTCTGTTTTCATGGTTTGGGCTAGGCCCCTTAGTTCTAGTAAAGGGAAATCTTAATGCTACATTTTAGAGAATTGTATGCTTCCAATTTTGTGGCAACAGTTTGGGCAAGGCCCTTTCCAGTTTCAGCATGACAATGCCCCCAGAAGAGTGGAAGCTGTTATAGCAGCAAAGGAGAGAGGGGAACTGCCGGCTAACTGGAGGTAAAGAACGTGACAGTCACACCAGTACAATTCTGAACAACATCCTTGCGTAGGTGTTGCTTGTGTCTAGGTGGGTCAGCTATTCTCTCACAAGCAGAATACTCGTCCCAAAAGAAAGTGCAGATGCGGCTGCCGTTGGCGGCTTCCAGGGCGGGGCTGCGTTTATCACCCTGCAGGCAACACACCTGAGCCCCTGTGTCACAAAGGAAATGTCTTCCCGAATCCGTGTCAGTGATAAACAATAAGCTACCTGAACGGCCGACACTCATGGCAGCTAATGAGCGTGGGTCCTGGCGTTTCTCGATGCACTGAAGTTGCACGGGGGGTAGCTCCTAGCTTTGGAGCCATACTGCGCGTGATAGTAGCACAGGCCCGTGGGTTGCTGTCGTATGGCTGCAGCTGCAACCTCTGCTGTGTCCCGGGGCAGTGATGAGTTAGTGCTGACGGAGTCCCGAATGGCCGTACAGCGCTGTTGACTAGCAGAGAAAAATGTATCAGCCTTTTTAGCCAGAGCACGGCTATCCTTAGCAGTTGTGCTGGCCAATGTCGCCCGAACCTGCATTGGCAGCTGTTGCAGGAATAGCTAATTGAAAAGGAAACATGGCTTATGATCCCCAAGGAGAGCTAGCATATAATACATCAACTCTGAGGACTTGGAATTGCCACGGTCGTATAGAGAGAAAAGCTGACTGGCACGTTCAGATTTGGTTAAACCAAAAGTCTCTAGAAGGTAAGTCTTCAATGTGCCATATCTGTCGTGCTCAGGAGGAGGCTTGAGTATACTCCACTGCTACGCTGTGGGTACGATACCCAAATCTATCTCAGCACTACTCCATCCTCTCAGCTACCCCCTCAGTCTCTTGTCAACTGCATACTGCCTAAAGCACTTTGAGCTGCATTTCTTGTATGAAAGGTGCTATATAAATAAAGCTTTACTTACTTACGTGAAATAAAAACTTGGATGTCATCTAATTTTCTAAAACTAAACAGCAACGACTTTTGGTCCCCTGATAGGCACTATATAAATGTATGTTATTATTATTATTACTCACAACCCTGGCTGCTGTAGAGCTCCCGAGAGCAGAGACCACATAGTAATGTTTTGTGGCATCCTCTGTAATCCCTTTAAACCTTGTGTGGCGTTCGGGTCAACCGGACCCGTTTTAAATGTTTACTTAAAGAGAAATGGTACAAGAATACATTTGATCAATATGAAACTCCATGGCCTTGGCTTATTTTCTATGAAAAACATGTAAAAGTGATTTTACACATCCTACAATACCCCCCAAAATGTATGTCCTTCATAAGATGTTCGGGTCATTTAGGCCCGGATGCACAGAGACACACAGAAACATACACACACTCACACACCTCTGCTCTGGCTTTCCCGTGCCAAGAAGCCGTCTGCTCTCGCACTTTTTACCCTTTGAAGTGCAACATTGTAAACATTTTTACATTTTCTTGCACTGTACATAACGTATGCAGTAACTGCAAAAAGTACATTTGAGGTACACGCACTGTCACATTCTGTGCTTCATGTGTTGTGTAGACTGGCATACCCATGCACACACAATTGTAGCCAGTGGTATTTCAGAATTATTTGGGATTTTTCAGACATAATACTGTATTTCGACAATCGACAGTGAAAACAGTGTACATTCCGTTCGTGTTTTGTGATTCAGCATTTGCAGACATTTTTGAGAGATGTATGTCATAGCTATTGGCAAAAACAATCTTAGTTTGGTTCTTTCATTTCTATTCTTGTTCATCACCTGTATTTTAGGGGCATCATGTGCGTAAAAACGCTTCTACTCATCATGCTGTCGTTCGGCCCCACCTATTCCCAGGGGTCTGACACTTTGTGGGTTGTTACTAAGCATCCTCTGCTCCAGCCTCTCCAAAGGGCAGCCCCCTAGATCCACCAGAACAAAATATATGCACTTTTGAATGTGTACACAGTACCTATTGTGCATTATTGGGTACAGTACCTGTTTGTACAGTACCTTTAATATTATGGGCTATTTTGGGGCTTTCTCGCCCTGAGTATACCCCCTTGTATGGGTCACCCTTGGGACAAGGAGCACCGTGTCAAGACAAGTGCTTTTAAAACCCCAATGATGTCCCGGGTCAACTGGACCCGAACAGTACGAAAGGGTCCAAAAAGTGAACATCACACAAGGGTTAAGTGTGAATTGCGCTTCAGTGTGAGCGAACCATACTGTCGATTGTCTCTCCCAGAACTCATATTTCAAAGAGACTGCTCTTTGAGAACAAATAACTATGAGCATCAGCCTATGATACAGAGAGATGTTCTGTATTGTTACATTATAAAAAGAGGTTTGTTTTGCTCTGTAAATTGTTACATCTAGAATAAGTATTGCTTTAACTTAGTCCTTAAGGGATGCCATTTACAGTAGGAATAATTCACACTGTAACTGTAAGCATCAACATATGATACAGAGATGCTCCTGTCAGCAGCACACGTCTACTTACATAAAAAATAAAAAATAAAAAAATCCAGTTCCCAATGCAAAATCCCCATGCTGAACAAAACTGTACTTTGTTTTTTAAACAAAAGTATGTACATCCACTTTGGTCGTAAGCATCAGTTTGCATGTAAGTGTTACTTCATGACAGAAACATTTTAGTTTTATCAACGGCTCAATGCACCCCAGGAACCACTTTATCATTGCATGCAGGTAGCCTACAAAGTATGGTTGTTGATACAATACATTTTCAGCTTAAGCAAAACTTCTCCCTTATTATATTAATAATATTATTATATTACTTACCCACAGCAAAATATTCACTGCCAGTCTCCTTTATTCCAATGTTTTCAAGTATAAATTGATAAAGGGATCCTTACATTGCTAAAATAATAAATGTCAGTACTATTTGAACACATACATTCTTCATAATACTGTCACACCAATACAATTCTAGTAATTTCCCCTTAAGCTGTTACTTGCTTACACAAGCTGATTACTTGTTTGACGTCTTGCAAATGTAACGTTTTGGGTGGGTCTTTTGGGTGGGGCAAGTCCACATTTGAATCTGTGTGAAAGTGGCTAGGTGCACACACAAAAAGTATACTTACTGTATCTTTGTTTTTTTTACTAAAAATGCATTGATATCAATAGCTTCATCAGGCCAGCCACATTGTTTCGGCTGGGTGTTTTTCAAGGAAAGCTGGCTGACATTAATAAATGACTACTTAAAAAGCCTTTTTTTTCTTTTTTTTCTTCTTTTACACATTTTCAGAATTGTCAGAAATTGCCAGAAAAGTAACTTTAAAACCAACTGTATGTTTGGTTTATTTGCATATTATTTGCAGTAAAGCATGTTTATTCTGTGGCCCAAAATAAACACTCAGACTTTTAGATTGAGACACATTGAGACCTCTGAATTAAAGTTATATCTGCATTTGTCCCACCCCAAAAAAACAAAAACGAGGAAAACACTATGAAACAGTTCTAAGAGATCTAAGACTGAAATCTTTGATGTACAATATCTCAGAACCAATTCCCGCAGATAGATATGTATAATCCTAATATCTCGATTTACCTGTATCAAAGTGGTTTCAATCTAGTGTTACTAATTATCTATCAGATCTGTCACCTAAACAAAAACATGTAACTCTGTCAATACTTGCATTTCATTTCAAATATTTGTTCAAATGAAAACTGGCATGGCAGCCTTCTTGCAGGGGTGCAAATTAAAAATATTATTTTTATTATTATTATTATTTTATTATTTTTAATAATAATTGTTTCTATTTATTGAAACTGTCACACAGAGAGCAAAACCTCAGCTCAAGTCTCCAAAAGTATTTTTTATAGTATCCAAAACTCATTTTCTGCTTTGCAACCAATGTGTAATTCACCATGGAACTTTTTGCAACACATTGCACATGGTTCTCTAAATAAGACTTGTGCTATTTCAAAACACTGCTAATCAAAACGCTACACCAATGGACCAATTTGCCAATACACGTGCCATCTGGCCAAACACCTCATTGCTTTATTCTCAACTCATCAATCAGGATGTAAACTATAAAAAAGACCACAGGTGAGTACCGTTTTACAATAACAATGGAAGCCAACATAGCAGCAAGAGGTAGAGGGAGGGAGAGAGTGAGAGGTAGGGGTAGAGGAAGGGGAGGGGAAGGACGAGGACAAAGAAGAGGACAAGGAAGATGACAACTCTGATGAAATCATAACGTGACCATTACAGACCATGCGTTGACAATGAGAGAGGCTGGACTTGAGACGATTTACTGTTGCCTCTGTCATCTGAAATGTAGGCTAAAGGGCTCTGCACACAGCGTGCGATTTCTGTTGCGCATCAACGTTCCATTTTGAAGTTTGAATGGAAGTCTATGAGAACATCGCATTTACCCACACACGGCCCCGATTTTAATCGCACGGCGAACATTCGATTCCATTCATTTTGAATGGGACAAAGCACACGGCGTGCGAGTTTTGTCGCACTGCTTTGTCCCATTCAAAATGAATGGAATCGAATGTTCGCCGTGCGATTACAATCGGGGCCGTGTGTGGGTAAATGCGATGTTCTCATAGACTTCCATTCAAACTTCAAAATGGAACGTTGACGCGCAACAGAAATCGCACGCTGTGTGCAGAGCCCTTTAAGCACAGGTATGTAACCACATTTGCATAATTATAATTCTACATAATTCAGGACTCCACAAATCATACTCTATACATCAGTTGTTGTGTGACACATATTTACTTCATGAATGGCTGCCATGTCATACACTCCATAACTGTACAGGAATCCTGCACAGCTTACTGTGGAAAACAAAAACTTCTTTAGGCTACACCAATCACTATATTTTAGTTTTTTTACCAACAGAAAAGAAGCAGTAATAATCAACTAATAATGCAATTAGACTCCAAGAGATTCAAAGCCACATCATAAGGGACAACACAATTTTCAGCAACATCTGGCAATCCACCTGTCCACATTGGCCCGTATTCTCCATCGAAACCAAGTGCAAATGAAGCAGCTTTACAGGGTGCCTTTAGAGAGGATTTACCATACGTTTTACTATGCGTTTTAAAAAGAAAATGTAGCACTACTCTTGTGAGATTGCCACCCAGAACAGTCTCCCAGAATAATTAATGTAATATTTTGTCTGATTTATTAGTAAGCATGAAGGTATCAATAGATTTTGAGATTTTATCACAGAAATCCTTCATCAAGTTTCCAGAAAGGATATTCCTTTCTATTCAGGCTAAAGGAGTCAGGCAGTTGAGTTGTGGTAGCTGTCTGTGTTGTGGATTGTGTGGAAGTAGGGGTTGGGGAATAGTTCTTTGTTGTTATTTGTTTGTTTTTGTGTGCAATTTATTTTAATAAATGTTATTTAAAATGTTAATAACATTTTTGCAGATCCAAATGGTAAAATGTGCATTCAGGAAAGCAGTATTCTCTAATGTATTCTTTACTACTAATCATAAATCTGAATTCTTTACCTATTTTTTCACCTTCAGACATCTGCCCAAGGGTACATCAGCATAGAATATAAATGACACTCCTTAGGGGGAAACACATGCTCAAAGCCCTAAAGTATAAGCCCTAGGCTCTGCCAGAGAGAACATATAAGAATAGTAAATATTTATAATGAATTTGAATCCACTAAACAAGAATATCAACTGCATAGGCTCGAGGGGATACGGCTATTTGGGTGCAAATGTAAGGTAAGTCAAACTCAAACTGTACAACATGCATTAACAGTAACATAAACCTCCAGGATATTTGTCAAAAATATCTACAAGGAAAAGGAAAAAGCGGTTGGTTGTGTTGAGTGATCTCTAGGCATTACTGCTACGTACTGCTGCTGTCGTGTTTCTGTCACATATTTCACCTCTTTGGAATAGACATCTGTCACCTCTCTATCAAGGATCAAACTGTTAATCTCCCCAGACTGTTGGGGAAGAAATGTACCTCTGCATTGATGTCAGCATTGGTAAATGCCGGCCAGTGTGAGCCACCAGTGAAGGTGTTTGCTGAAGTAAAGCTTTGTGTTCGTTGAGATTACTCTAATGTTGACCTGATATGAAGCACTAGCTAGGAGCGTAGTGCTACCTGTTCAGTGCAGTCTTTCCCCCTTAATACGAAATGGCCTGCATGTCAAACACGAAAAGAGGCTTCTTCAAAAATGTTGTGGTCAACGAGCGGTTAAGAGTATCTTTTGTTGCTTGCATACTGGTGGCTTTTCCCCATGTCCCCTGCAGGCACTCTCATACCACAGTTACACACATACCAGACCACAATACCAGATGATAGATGATACTCAGTCCCAATTATCATTGACCCTTTTCTGCACAACTCGACTTTGAACACATTTCGAAGAGGTCACCGATCTGATTAGAAACCGTATGTCCTCAGAGGTGTTTCTTGTTTTTCACCAGGCATGGCAAATAAATAGAGAAGAAACAAGAAGAAGGGGTTGTTTGTTGTTTTTGCTTTCTGTTGGAGGGAGTGACTGCCTGTCTTAAGATTCCATGAACACACAATGCCTTCAGTGTTTTTAGTGTTTACTCCCCTGAACCAAAGCTGATCATATGATTTTTGGGGGTTATACGACAATCATGGCCGCCTTTCTCTGTACATGGCCTTTAAACTTTGTTGACTGGATTTTTTTGAGAGCATACAATTGTGAACATAGCATTTATAAAAAATAAAAAGGTACATATACCCTCTATAGAAAATACTTCATAAAAATAAACAAAACAACTTACAAAGAGTGACATTACTAAAATAACACAACAATAAAGCAGACATAAAAATAAAAATAAAAAAATAAAAAATCTGTCAGGTAATCTATAACTGTGTCAGTAATGGACACTAATAGTCAGTATAGTAGCTTATCACTCACACCACAATAATCACAATATTGCTACCCCTCCAAACCTCAAGAGTTACCTCAATCCAGAATGAGTGGGAAATGTATTCTCTGAATTAATTGGAAGAATGGAACCCATCATTTCCCAAATGTATTGGAGGAGCCACTTAAAGAAAGTCAAACATTAGGAAATAAAGGATGTCTCTTATCCAGTGGATATGAGAGGGAGATACAGTTGATTTCCAATTGGTCAGGATTAATCTTCTGGCCAGTAAAGCCTGGTACACGCATACAGTTTTTATCTGAGAGACCCCACACATGAAGATAAGAAATCATGGATTGAACAGTTTTGATCGTATTGTGTGTGGTGTGCTCCGATATTCCCAATACAGCACACCACATACAAAGATCGGTCCTACGACAGTCTAGTCTCGTCCCCGGGCAAATAAAGTGATATCAGGTAAAATGGGCCATCAGGTAAAATGGGCCATTTAAGGTCTGAGCCTCCTAGCTCTTTAAATTTTAACAGCCAATGGCTGCAAATGATTTCAAATTGTTGCCACAACTGTACTTGACAAAAAACTATTAATTTCATTGGTCTATGGTTGCTATGGTGGGCGGGGCAATTTCTCACATCCAGACCGCTGAGGAAAACTGAGAGGTGGGTGCAGTGGCGTAGCGCAAAATCCCGGGGCCCCCCCGCAAGGTGGCGGCGGGGGCCCTTTCGCAACGGAGTAAAAAAAAAAAAAAAAAAAAAAAAACGTTTTTTAGAGGCCGATGCGTTATTGACGTTGCGAAATTTCGCAATATGCACTCTACATTCTAAATGCATGACTTAGCAAAAGGTACAAACAAGTGAGAGCAATAGCCTATAACTAAAACCAAATGGTAGACTACATCAGTAGAATGTATTATAAGTAGAAAAGTACAATAAAGCTTTATTTCTTTTAACAAAGTGTGGTGTGCACAGCAGTGTGATATCTGTAAACATATCTGTAGACTCTCCGCTAAGGGTTGCCAGATGGGATTGAGAATTTCCAACCTAATCAATCTAAAAACTTCTAAATCCACCAAAAACCAGCCAATCTGGCAACCCTGTCTCCGCTGCATCAGAGTCTACTTGTTGCGTAAAATTGGCCAGGGTTAGTCAAATCCTTTGTTGGACATCTCGTTTCTTAAGTCCTGGTATATTGTGGCATTTCTTTACTGTTTGCCATCTGGTCTAGGAATACCCAGGGAGACGCAGACAGCAGAAGTAGAATAGAATAGTAGAATAGGAAAAGAAACAGCTATATATAGCCTAACCATGCTGAATTATGTACCTGTATGATGCACTGACAGCCTGTGACTGTGAACCTGGCCGGACCCTGCCTTTCTGCCTGAGTTTGAGTATGATGCTGCCCAAATAAATGTTATTGTTTAGTGCTGTACGCTTTCGTGGTATTATATTGTGTGAATTATCATCTGTATGTTGTTTTTCTTTCACTCGACTAACCGCCGAGATAATACTTGAGACATGTACTTCCGTAAACATACATTTTTTATTAGATTTTTTTACAATATCGGACCGACAGTCCCACATATAGCGGCTATAATGTCCGAATAGAGAATCTATCACCACCTAAAGAATGCTTATTGTACTTTGTATTGTATTTTCGCTTGCTCATTTTCCTTGTGTCTCGCTGCCTACGTGTGACGTCAAAGTCATGTTGCTATTGGATACGGCTAACTATGTATATATTTTTTAATATAGGCCTATATATTAAAATTAAGGTTGACACAATGAAGGGCCACTTATTTTCTTTGTTTTATATATTTTTAAATTATAAAAAAAAAAAAAAAAAAAGGGGGATCCAATGTTAGGGGGCCCCCTAGTGGCTGGGGCCCCCCCGCGGTGCGTCGCTTGCGGGCCCGTCCGCTACGCCACTGGGTGGGTGTCGATACACAAATCTTACTTGAAAATGATAAATCAGTAAAAAACAGATGTACATCTGTAAAAAATTATGTATAATGCATGTCCTGTAGGGATGGGACGAAATATCGCGTGGCGATATATCACGATACAAAAACGTGACGAAAAATGGATCGCGAAATAAACTGTGTTTTATTTTCCATTAGCTACACTTCTTGGGGAGGCGGGCATTAAACACGGGCATTAAGCACCCAACCCGAATCTGGCGAGTGGCAAGCCCATGGGCTCGTTGGTAACGTTAGTCCGCCAGTTCTATATCGTGGAGCTCCGCCCCATAGGGGAGGTCTGCTCCTATTGGTTTACCCGCTACCTAAAGTAGCCAATGACTGAATTTTTCAATGCCTGCGCCCGCCTGGGGTGCTATATAAAGGGGCGTCCTTCGATCCCTCATTCTCCCAAAAATGTCAGCACAGGTTTATATCTGAGACTGAGAAGGACGACTACTGAGACTGGAGAACCCGCCAGACTTTTCCCTTCAAGATATGGATCGTCCGCCGCCTATGAAGAAGTTACTCCAGGACGCCTGCCGCTGCGACTTCCAAGCAGCGGAGGACAAGCACGACTACTGCCACGTCTGCCTCGGCCCCGAACATGCCGAGGCGGCGTTGGTCGCCTCCCCCAGCTGCCTCCCCTGCTCTCTCCTTTCCGTCGAGGAAAGGAGGAAGAGGATGGCCTGGTTCAAGGAGAGCATTCCCCTGGCGGACGCTATCTCGGAGATGCTATCCGAATCGGATAACTCTGCCGATGATGCGTCCGGACAGGCCCCAGAGCGGCGTTCTGGGCAGGTAACTCCCCGAGTAGGGATGGACCCGCCCGCTCAGCCGGCCCTGGCATCACGCCGCCCTCACCCAGCTGAGTGGTCGGTGTCGGTGTCAGGGTCAGAGAGCTCTGATGAGGGCGAGCGGCAGGTAGAGGCTCACGAGCTCCCCGCCATCGCCCCCCCATCACTCCTCCACGACTTCCAGGGCCTCCTGGAAGCTGCGGCAGACGGGTTGGGGATTCCCCGTCCCGCCTCCCCTCCCCCAACGACGGAGTCCTTCTGGGAGAAGGAACTGTTTTACGGGAGGAGGGCGAAGCGACAGGACCAACCTCCTAACGCTGTCCTCCCAGGCTTGGATAAGTTTGTGGAGGACACGTGGAGGGAACCACTCACAGGCAAGGCGCCGGTGAAGGCGTTCCTGCCCTTTACCAGAGTGGAGGGACTCGCGGAGGGGATGACCGACGGCTCCCCACCGCTCGAACCAGCGCTGGCGGCCTACTTAGTACCGGGGTCCAGCGCTTGGTCAGTGCCCAAGAAACCTACGCTGCCCAACCAGCGTGACAGGTTTAACGCCACCCTGGTGGACAAGAGTCTCGGTGCCCAGGCGGCGGCGGCGGCAAATAACATCGCCATGTTTAACGCCGCCATTGCGAAACTCGCCACAGACAGACCCGACGGTCTGTCTGCGGCGGAGGCGGAACTCCTGAGCAAGCTCAGTGCCGCGACGATGCACCTGGCCCAGGGCGTCGCGGTCTGTGGGGGTCGCCTGATGGCAAACGCGGTGATACAACAGCGGCAGATGTGGCTGTCTCTCACCACCATGACCGGGGCGGACCGGATGGCCCTACTGAATGCTCCAATAGAGCGACAAGGGCTATTCGGTCCCGCCATGGACACCATGACGAAGCGCCTGGCCGCGATGGAGGAGGCTAAGAAGCACCTGGCCAGACACCCTCTCTAGCGACCCTCCACCTCTTCTTCTTCCGCCGTGGTGACTAGACCGTCAACGACTGCGAAACGAAGGGTGCGGCGTAATGCGGCGTGGGCTCCACCTCTACCGACGGAGCCATACCCCACTCGGCCTCTCCAGCCCCCGCCGCCGACCACTGAGAGTGCCTGCTACGGCCCCCCACGGCAGCGTGACCCCCCCACAGCATGGCGTGGGGGTAAACGCAAGAGGAATGCGTGACTGGCGGGGGATCGGTAATGACCCCGCCACCGGTTTCACTGGCGGGAGGGTCGGTGATGACCCCCACCGGTTTCCTCCTCATGGCTGCTACCTCATAAAGAGGCAAAAGAGGGAAAATCCCCACGTTACTTTTTCAGTAAAGGTGATTTTTTTCCATGTTATCTACCAGAGCGGAGACTCGCCTACCTTGTCAGAGTGTGGTCGAATCGCTACCGGTTAGAAACAAGACGGAGACTGGCCCAGCTTACCGGCGTGTGGCCAGCTCTCTGCCTAACGGACTTACCCCTATCACGACACGTAGCGGGTTAAACACCTCTGTATGTAGCCGTATAGAGGGACCGTTATTTACATCAAAAACCCCTCCATGTCTATCAAGACCTGGCCCAGCTCATGAGCGTGCGGCCGGTTCTTTGATGATCAGGCATAATAAACCTGCGTCAATAAAGAGCATTGTTACACATAACAAGCACTCTTTACAGACGGCAGCCCATCCCTTTCGAAATGACCCCACCTTGGGCTGTGCCACCTCCTCGGTGGGCAGCGGCGGCTGGGGTCGTACAGAAATTCAAGTTTTTTCTGTCGACTGCACCACAACAGACGGCCCAGCCGCTGTCGTTGCGTTATGCAGAATGGCTAGAGGGGGCAGGTATTCTGTCGGGCTGGCTAGACAGGACATTGAGGAGGGGATATGCACTACAGTTCATTCAGCCTCCTCCGCCCTTCAGGGGCGTGAGAGAGACTGTTTTGTCCTGCCCGATAAAGACACGTGCGCTCCAGGAGGAGATTACAAATCTCCTGACAAAGGGCGCAGTGACAATGGTTCCGAGGGACCAGTGGGACATGGGGTGGTACTCCCCGTATTTCCTTGTCCCAAAGAAATCGGGAGGCATGAGACTCATACTAGATTTAAGGGTCCTCAACGAGAGAGTGGCGAAACGCCCCTTTCGTATGTTGACGACGAGGCGCCTCCTGTCTTGTATACAGAAGGGCGGCTACGGAATCAGCATAGACTTGAGGGACGTGTATTTTCATGTGCCAATCACAGAGAGGCACAGGAAAATTCTACGTTTTGCGAGTACACGCGCCTGCCCTTCGGGTACGCGCTTGCTCCTCGAACTTTCTCCAAATGCGTGCAGACAGCATTCGAACCACTGAGGCGAAACGGGATACGCATATTAGCATATCTCGACGACCTACTGGTCTTGGCCTAATGCCCAAATCGAACCATTCGGGACGCAACCTCACTGGTGCGGCACCTCGCTCAGCTGGGGTTAGCTGTCAACTGGACAAAGAGTGCTCCGTGACCGGCTCAACAGTTTTCCTATCTAGGCATTCAGTTGGGTACTGCCAAGATGAGGGCCGGTTTATCGGCACCACGGAGAGCGACACTGACGTCAGCTCTCCGGGTGTGTCGAGTGACAAATACAATCACCGCTCTGTCAATTATGTCCTTACTAGGACTGATGTCTGCAGCCCATGTAGTGGTCCCCTTAGGCCTATTACACGTGCGCAGACTGCAGAGGTGGTTCGCACGACAGCGACTGGATCCAGTGAGACACCGTCGCAAGTTGATTGTAATACCGAGATCGGTCAAAACCGACCTGAGCTACTGGAGCGACCCGCGCGTCATCGCGCGCGGAGTCGCCATGGGCAGACCGGCATCCCACTACCCAGTCTTCACGGACGCGTCGTTGACTGGGTGGGGAGGAGTGTGTCAGGCAGGTTCGGTGGCAGGAAGATGGGGACCGTTGGAGACGCGTCACATCAACCTGCTGGAACTCGAGGCGGTGAAGTTAACGCTACTTCATTTTGCCCGGTGTTAAAGGATCGGGACGTGTTAGTCAGATCCGACAACAGGACAACAGTAGCATACATCAATCGTCAAGGGGGAGTACGCTCAGCGTCACTTCATCGCCTGGCGACAGATGTATGGCTGTGGGCTGTCACACACCTGAGTTCGCTAAAAGCTCTCCACATTCCAGGTCTGCTCAACGAAGGAGCAGATCTGTTATCACGGGGAGGCCCGAGGGACGACGACTGGAGGTTAGCACCCTCCATTGTGTCGCTGATTTGGGCACGGTTCGGGCAAGCAGAAGTGGATCTGTTTGCGTCACGGACGAATGCGCAGTGTCGCCTTTGTTTCTCCCTGCGCGAACAGGACAACCCGCCATTGGGAGTCGATGCATTCGCACACCACCCATGGCCGAGGGTCCTGTTATACGCGTTCCCACCCCTGACATCTATCCTCCCACTGTTGGCACGAGTGAGGTCAGAGAGGCTAGAGTTAATTCTTGTAGCCCCAGACCGTCCCGGAGCCCCGTGGTTTCCGGAACTGATGGAGATGTTGGTAGAGGGCTCATGGCCCGTACCTCATCGACAAGATGCACTCTCTCAAGCCAGAGGCTTGGTGAGGGGGCCACGTATGATGGGGGCCCCCCTCATGGCCTGGTTACTGAGAGGGACTTGTTAGAACGCAGGGGTCTGACAGACGCGGTCATTCAGACCATTCAGAGTGTGCGCGCACAATCCACTGCAAAGGGATATGCGGCGCGCTGGCGAGTGTTTACACAGTGGTGTGAGGGACAGGACGTTCACCCAGTCTGCTGTCGGGTCGAAACGTTCTTGTGCTTCTTACAGTCGCTGTTTGACAAGGGATTGGCGGCGGGAACTATTAAAGTTTACGCGGCTGCCATCTCAGCTTGTCATGAGGGTTTTGCGTTTATTGTCTCTCAAGACGAGTCTACTCCTCGCCTTGACTACGGCTAAGCGAGTGAGTGATTTATGCGCTCTCTCGACACGGGCAGATTGTTTGATCATATCTGGTGACGAAACAAAAGCTGTATTACGCCCTAACCCGGCTTTTATCCCTAAGGTTAATCGTGGGTTTAGGGTTCAGAGCTGTGCTCTGAGCGCCTTTTTTTCCTCCTCCTCACGACGGAGAGAGGGAGAGGCGTTTACATTGTTTATGTCTGGTGCGCGCGTTGGCACAATATGTGAAGCGCACAGCAGGACTGAGATCTTCTCCCCAGCTTCTGATCTGCTACGGCGGACAGAAAGCCGGGGCACCACTCTCGAAGCAGAGGCTGTCCCATCGGTTTTGCGAGGCGTTCAGCCTCGCATACGAATCGAAGGGGCAGCCCGTGCCGACTGGCATTCGGGCTCATTCCACCAGGGGCATGGCCACATCAGTGGCCATTCTCAGGGGAGTGGGAGTGGAGGAGATATGTGAGGCGGCGTCTTGGTCGTCGCCATCACTTTTTGTACGGTATTACTTGAAAGATATTTCTTCCTCATCCTTTTCTCATTCTGTCCTCAGTTTTGCTGATGACTGATGTAGTGGGGAAGGCACTTGGATTACCCTGGTCATGGGGATTCTATTCAAGTGCTGTCAGGATGGATACGGATGTGCCTGGGGAAGGGACCCTCCTCCAGGACATGTTCCGTTAGATCTACAACCCTACGTGCTCACATAAGGGCTAGATCAGTGGAGCAGACTCGGTGTGGGTTGGGCCAACTTTTTAAGGTTGTCTTGAACCAACATCAGTGGTCAGCTCCGGGTGCCGCTGAGATTGTTTTCGGACTAATAGTCTCAGTGGGGGTACATTTGGCCTCGCTCGCTCCTCCTAAACCAATAGGAGCAGAGCTCCCCTATGGGGCGGAGCTCCACGATATAGAACGATAGTTATGGAGATAGACTCCAGTTCTATGAGTGGAGCGGAGCCCCATAGGGCTGCTGGCCCACTTCGACTTGTTCAAACCCGGCTGTATTGTATGTTTGGGAGAATGAGGGATCGAAGGACGCCCCTTTATATAGCACCCCAGGCGGGCGCAGGCATTGAAAAATTCAGTCATTGGCTACTTTAGGTAGCGGGTAAACCAATAGGAGCAGAGCTCCCCTATGGGGCTCCGCTCCACTCATAGAACTGGAGTCTATCTCCATAACTAACGTAGTCTCACATAGCCAGACCTAGTGATGTTACGTTCGACGCAGTAGTCACAACACGGCGTCGATCTTCCGACACAATGTGCGTCGATACAAATGTATCGATGCTTGTGTCAATTTGGCACAAACCACGTGATTACTCGAACGAAGCTTCGTACGTCACACAAGCACCTCTGACCGATGTGTCAATCATTCCGCAAACGAGGCAGTGTTCCAAGTTTCGTACTGCATAAAATGACGTGGAACTCACTCATATTTGAGGGTTGTAGTCCGAGTGGAGACATACGGACGCTAGACAGAATCCATTTATTGACAGAGACAGAGATAGAAATAGACAGGAGATCGGTAGATATTGATAGATAGATATAGAACATACAAAGATAGTCATAGATTCATAATTGCAACACAGAGACTAGCCAGATAGATACACAAACAACTTTGCCTTTTCATGTACACAAGCAATGCATCTTTTATTGTTCACAAAAGCACATCTCTGTCCAGTTCCCACAATGTAGCCTTGTTTTGCACTCTTTCCCTGTTCCACGAGCACGTCCCAACAATGTTGGCCCTGTTATGACATGTTGACCATTTATATCTGCTCCAATTGTCAAACATCCATGTCCCACGCATGCCGAAATGTCATTCAGATTTTTATCTTTACATGTCAAGGGAATAGTGAATTGGACTGGTGATCGGAAGGTTGTGAGTTTAAATCCTGCCTGAAACACCACCACTAGTGTGCCCTTGAGTAAAGCCCTAAATTACTCCAGGGGGAATGTCCCTGTAAGTAGCTTTTGTAAGGCGGTCAACTTCTCCAGAATTTAGTTAATTGAGTCTTCTCTTAGAAGCGAGTGCGTTTAATCTCAACGAGACGTCCTTGATATAACTATAAGATAAAATGATTCAATCAAATACTAGGCACCACTACTGAACTGTTCTTTAAGAGAATATTTATTCGAGCACATCAGCAAGCAATAACATATATTTCCATGGAAAGGGGTCCTATCTAGTTTCACCTCCGCAGGCCAGTATCAGCTAGTCGTCAATAGGTTAACTGCAGAAGCTTCACCAGACAAGAGAGCCCAGTTCTAGGATGTACAGACACTTTTATACCGTCCTTCATTCCCCTCGGCCATGTTTGGGCCTAATGGCCCATAGGGCAGGAGCCTATCTCCTGTTTCCGTAGCGTGAGACGGCTTAATGTACAAGTACACCCCCTGGACATGACGCTGGTATGTCGCAGGGTCTTACCCCCTGGGGAGGGGGGGTCCATGCCACGGTCCATGCCACCCCCCCAAGGCAGCAAACCTAGGGGAAACACTGATCTTGTTTTATTTATGATCGTATCGGGAACCCCTGTATCGAGAGGTGCATCGTATCGTGAGTTGAGTGTATCGTCTCATCCCTAATGTCCTGATGGCCTCCATCAGATATAATACAGATATTTTGCAAAATAAATGTAGTTTTTATGAAAAAGCATTTTTTGGTAGTGGCCCAATTTACCTTAATGTGCTGAGGTAAATTGAGCCATGCATTTCAGCTAAAATAGGCCATCCTCTGTGTCACTCACAAATACACACACACACACACACACATACCTGGATAGCAACAGGGCGCAAACACACACCTACACATTTCATCCACATAATGACATCATGACACACGCACCCGTACGCACGCACACACACACTTTAAAGGGATATGTGAAAGAGGCGCATAGCCTAGAAATAATGGTGGTAGATGATTTAGTAAAGTAACAATACACTTTAATTACAGTGAGTATTATGGCAAACAATAAGGAACTGAGAGGAGAGGAGAGAGGGAAAAGGAAAGAGAGAGGAGGCGAGAGGAGGAGGAGACCACCACCTGTCTGGCAGCGTTCAACGTTGTAGGCACCTACAGCTGCACAATGGTCATCTTTAAGGGGAAGCGGCTGTGTGGTGAGTGGCTCCATGGATGCCCAGAGAACACCAGTGTCAGGGTTTCTGAAAATGGCTGGATCAACGCTGACCTCTTCCTGGAGTGGGGTCAGATGTTTGTTCAGTCCCTCCCCCGGAATGACCCCAGGCCCCACCTTCTCCTCCTGGGTGGACACAGTAGCCATGTGTACAACCTCCAGTTCCTCAGCCTGATGAAGACCAGCAACGTACACATCATGTGCTACCCTGCTCACACCACACATGCTCTGCAGCCTGCAGACAAGGCGCTGTTCCGGAGATGGACCAGAATGGTGGCAGGACAGAAGCTGCCTAAGGCCGTGTTCACACTTGACTTATTTTTTTAGAAAAAAGCGCAGCCTTCACCGCCTTTTTCCCAGAATGCATTTCGCACCGGCTAGCAGCGGGCAATTTAAATCCTCAATTTTAAACCTCCATTGGCTAAAAGCTGTTTTAAGAAGTTTTAATATGTTTTCAGGCGAGAAAGTAACCATGTATATTCCCAAAATGTGTCCAGTTTATCAAAATAACCTGTTTATACATCTGATCTGACGTTTTTTTTACGTCTTTTGCTCGCTAGCTGCGTTCGTAAATTTGCCCTGGAAATCTGATCAGCACTCATGGAATGCCTCTTGTCCAATCAAATTACCTGGTCCCTTTATGATGTTGAACCAGTGGCGGCTGGTGCTAAACATTTTGGGTGGGGCACAGCAGTGTTTCCTCCCGGATCTTTCACATTAGTGGCGGGGGGGTCCTCTTTCGCGCGCGCAGCGTGTTTTTTTTTTCGCGTGCACGCGCACGTTTACCCGTACCTCCGCCGTTCTGTTCGTGGTGATTTTAGAGGCAATAGATTAAATTATATTTATATTTTATATTATTACTAACACCAGAAGACAAGACATACAAACTGTGGTGAGCTACATTGCTTGTGTAACATTAGCTAGTAGCTGTCCATTTTTCACTCATACACGGCCGGAAAAGTGAACAGAAATACAACGCTGACTTACGGTGGTATCTTGCGGCTGTCTTCACAAAGAGCTCCAGGATGCTTTCGCTTGAGGTGCTCGTTCATTGCAGATGTACTCCTGTGATAGGCCATTTCATTTCTGCACAGTTTACAGACCACCACATTGTTTTATTTTTTTGTAAAAGCCGGAAATTGCAAAACGTCACGTTTGACGTCAGACTTAACAACCGGATATTCAGGACGCACATTTTTGCGCCCCGGCCTAGAAATAGGAGACAGCCAATTGGAGCGCTGCTACAGCTCACGTGTAAGCGAAAAGTATTCGGCCTGCCATAGACTTGCATTGACCGGCGCCCCGCGTCCTCCCCCTATGTACTTGAAGCCACAATACTGGGACCATTCGTGACTGACAGTCAGTCAAATACTAGGCGAATATGTAATAAACTTGGATTTCATGCATTTCAAGTGGCATCTTTGTAATCATGACGATGTAGTCATGTCTAAGAGGCAGACAAGGCTTCCCTCTCCCCGAGGCTACGACTGTTACCAAGTCTATCGCTGGGTATATTTCCAAATCCTGTGCACTGCCAAATCCTGCCGGGCCATCAACGGCCTAATCGTTCGAACGCTCTTGCTAATCGTTCGAACGTTCGACGTGCGTTCCAGACTAGGGCCAAAATCTGACCACCTGTGACGTCATTCTACTGCGCTGTGTTTACTACCGCAGCAGATTAATGTGTGTATCTTAAACTGCGAAGACAAATGTAATCTTCTTGCACTTGAATAGCATTAAGGTTGATGCAGGCTCACTAGTCAGCTATATAATTTTATATGAAAACACCTGCTAGCATGCTAATTTCACACGTAATTCGCTCCGCTAACGTAGTACGGGGTTGGCTAGTTAAACCACATCGCAGTGATAAATATTGTAGAGAACTTTGGTTCCCATGGGACAGGCCCGTCACTACGGGCGGGCCTCAGGGGGCCAGGCCCCCCCACAGACGTGCTGGTGCCCCCCCAACTGGCAGCCAGAGATTTTTTTTTTTTTTTTTTTTAATTAAAAAATATTATTCATATTTTATGTTAAATGAAGACATTAAAATTGAGAAACAATAGTGTGTTATTCATTTTGTTGGACGGGATTCTAGTGACAACCAATCATTTGAAAGTTGAAAGTTGAAAGTTGCACGTGACGCTAGTCACGCTACGCAGTACACACGCTGCTGCTCCCGCCATTTCAGTTGTGTGAGGCAGGCGTGCACTGAGCAGCTGAGTGAAATCTGCGCTTGGATAAAGCTTTTTGAATATGGATATAAGAAAGTGGATTACCGCCGGTAAATCCTCGAAAGGTGCAGCTGCACCCAACCCCGATGGACATATAACCAGCATTAGCGACTGTGGGCAGCCTGGCCCTGACACAGACACTAGCAGCACCCCGACGGCTACCACTAGCGAGGTGAGTTTATCTACTAGCCCAACAAATGTTAGGGCTAGGGCTACTACTAGCCTTGCTAGCCCCCCGACGACTACTGTTCATCTTGGTTCAGTGGTGGAGCCATCGGATGACCTTGGAATGGACCAGCCTAAACAGGTTATTTTGACCAAATATCCAGTCCGGATGTTTGGTGCAAAAAAACGATCATTCGCCTCTAGCTGGTATAGGAACAGGGACTGGCTTGAATATTCGATGAAAAAGGACGCCGCGTTTTGCTACGCATGTAGAACATTCAAATCATCCGATGCAACCTTCTCCATTAGGGGATTTTGTGACTGGAAACATGCCGTGGAAACAAACAAGGGCTTAAATAAGCATGCCCTTTCAAAGGAGCATTTAGCCTGTGAAGCAATGTGGAGGGATTCTGTAAAACGTAAAGAGACGGGAAGGGAGATTTCCACTCTCCTAAACTCCGAACAGCTGGCACGCAACAGATATTACATGTCAGCTATCATTGATATGCTCGAGTTTTTAGTGGTCAATCAGTTGCCCCTACGTGGAGATAATTGTGGTTTTGCCGCAGCCGGTGTGCTAGACGATGACCATGGTTCCGTTCAGACCCGTCACCAGGGCCCAGTCTTAGGGTGGGCCAATGAACTGCATGGGGGGGCACAATTATTATTAACTATTTTATATAATCCGATATGCTATGGTATTCGTCATGCAACACTGACATGCATAGTAGGTTGCAGAGGCTAAATTGGACACGTAGCCTACCGATGAAGACTAGACCTAAAATTATCAGAATGCAGCAAATAACATAACAATAAACACAGGCGAAGCTGGTTTATTACAAGGCCTTGTCGACCCGAGTAGGCCTAAGCTAAAATTATTTGAATGCAAGTTACTTTATAGCGTGGAGAGGCCAAGTTGTGCATTACAATGCGCACAGGTCAATAATTGGCACCAACCCGGCACACTTACAAGAACAATAATTAAATAAATGCCAGGGATAGCCTACGTAACTAAAATTAGGAGACTGGCACGCAATCAGTGCACTTCCAAAAGGGATACAGTATGACCGACCGATCGTGTGATCATCACAGTAAACCACCCATCTACAGCAAATAGGATCAGCCAGATCCTCATCATTGAACACGTGATACACAAAGCACATTAAATATATGTTACGCTTGCCTGGCTCTTGACAAGGTAACAAAAAGGGAGACCACACATGGTTAACAATAATAAGAGATTTATTAAAGAATATAATGTTGAATGGAAATAATGATAAAGAAAATAGTAACGACAACCAAAAACGGCTGCTGGTCGACAAAGGAAGAGAGAGAGTCCATCAATCCAACCCACTCTTAAAGTGATCCAGGGACAATTAGCCTCATCACCCACACCTGAGCCCACCTGGAACACAGAGAGAAGGTAGACCGGACAACAGGTGTAATAGCGCCCACTATAGGTTCTGGTGTGGATCGTCACATATAGCATAACCGTGCAAACAGCTCATCTCTCCAGTTGAAAACGCTGTCGAGAATACAACTAGCAAATCATCACCACGGCGGGTGCCTACACACACACACACACACACACACACTCACACACACTCACACACACATATTAACTTACCCTGAATTCGCACTCTCGTCTCCTCCCGGCTCAGAAAAGAAGGAGGCGGCGTTTTTCAGTGCTGAATCTCCTCATCAGTAAGTCCTTCCACTCATCCTTGAACTTGTGGGTGAGGTCCTTTTCGAAGGCAAGCTGAATCAGTTGAGCCTTGCGCTTGTGCAACATGCTGCGCCGATGCTCAGAGAAAACATTTTTAAGGGTTGAAAAAGAGTTTTCACAAGTCGCGGTAGACGCTCCCAAAGTTAGGGCGAATGTATAAGCTTGGAGAACAGTTGGCATGGCCTGGAGTGCTGAGTGGAACGTACTGAGAATATTGGCTATTGTCCATTTTCCATCTTTGGGGGGAAACGAGGTGTCCTCCATCTTCTTTACCAGGAACCCACGAGCCACAGCATATTCAGATTCAACCACTTCAGTTCGAGCTAATCTTAGGAGAGGAGTGACCTTCGATGGATCCATGAAATCCTCGGCCTCTGGGTTTAAAGCAGCCAGCGCACCAATGAGCTCGCAGCTGCGCTCTCCAAAACGCGCATCCATCTCTCCTTGCACAGCATCAATAACACTGTAAAACACTCTCAGGAACTCTGTCTTTTCGTCAGTGTCCCTCTGTGACTGTCCAACCGTTCCTTCAACTACAAATGCACCAAAGCTCTTGTTAATTGTGCGTCTTCTCTTAGTTGGACAGCTGGGACCAGCCTCGTCAGTGGCTGAGGCTGGAGGAGAGCAGAGGTCCCAGAGCGCAGTAAACTCATCCTCTGTGCGCAGTGATTTTACGCATTCAGATGCACTGTTCACAAGAGTAACCGCAGTGAACAGGTCCATGTTCTCGCTTTGTAGCAGTCTGTTTGGTGGCTCGAAAAGTAACAAAACTTTCTGAACAACGTGTGCCGTAAAAAGAAAGCTGCGTTGTGATATGGCACGAAGAAGCCCAGTAGCCTCGACACGCGCCTCAGCATGGCCCCGCGCGTTCTCCACCTCGGTCAACACCGTGGATATATCCTGGAAACTTTTCAGCACCACATTGACTGTTGCCAAATGGCCAGTCCATCTCTGGTCCAAGAGGCGTTTCAAGGTCTCGCCCTTGTATTGAATGTTGACGGTTGGCCTCCTGATGAACTTATATAGCATATCGCATACGCTGAAAAATTCCTGGACAGCCTCTTCACAGGACATGGCATGAATCACAACTAAGTGAAGTTGGTGATTAAAACAATGAATATATGGTATGTCACGACCCAGTTTGTTCTGTAGCAGTTTCTGCACACCGCCGTGTCTCCCTGACATTAGTGACGCGCCATCGTAAACCTGACTCAGGATTTTGTCAGGGCTCAGTCCAGCTTTCTTGAGCTCATCAATGATGACACCTGTTAGTGTCTCTGCATCCCCCTTCTCTGACGTGGACATTACCAATAGGCGCTCACTGACCCCGTAGCTCTCATCATCAACATAGCGCACAACTATCGATATGTTTTCCTGGCCTGTAGGATCCCGTGTCCCATCCACTTTTATTGTGTACCAGCTGTCCCCTACTTGTCTCACTATCTCCTCTGTCACAAGTTTGCTCATCATTTCTATAATCTCGTTTTGGATTACTGGGCTGGTGTAGCGTGCATTGTGTGGAATTGCTTGTGTGATCTTTGCCAGTTCTGCATCTTTACGCATGGTGTACTCGAACAGCGACAAGAACAGCCCAACGGAACCATGGTCATCGTCTAGCACACCGGCTGCGGCAAAACCACAATTATCTCCACGTAGGGGCAACTGATTGACCACTAAAAACTCGAGCATATCAATGATAGCTGACATGTAATATCTGTTGCGTGCCAGCTGTTCGGAGTTTAGGAGAGTGGAAATCTCCCTTCCCGTCTCTTTACGTTTTACAGAATCCCTCCACATTGCTTCACAGGCTAAATGCTCCTTTGAAAGGGCATGCTTATTTAAGCCCTTGTTTGTTTCCACGGCATGTTTCCAGTCACAAAATCCCCTAATGGAGAAGGTTGCATCGGATGATTTGAATGTTCTACATGCGTAGCAAAACGCGGCGTCCTTTTTCATCGAATATTCAAGCCAGTCCCTGTTCCTATACCAGCTAGAGGCGAATGATCGTTTTTTTGCACCAAACATCCGGACTGGATATTTGGTCAAAATAACCTGTTTAGGCTGGTCCATTCCAAGGTCATCCGATGGCTCCACCACTGAACCAAGATGAACAGTAGTCGTCGGGGGGCTAGCAAGGCTAGTAGTAGCCCTAGCCCTAACATTTGTTGGGCTAGTAGATAAACTCACCTCGCTAGTGGTAGCCGTCGGGGTGCTGCTAGTGTCTGTGTCAGGGCCAGGCTGCCCACAGTCGCTAATGCTGGTTATATGTCCATCGGGGGTTGGGTGCAGCTGCACCTTTCGAGGATTTACCGGCGGTAATCCACTTTCTTATATCCATATTCAAAAAGCTTTATCCAAGCGCAGATTTCACTCAGCTGCTCAGTGCACGCCTGCCTCACACAACTGAAATGGCGGGAGCAGCAGCGTGTGTACTGCGTAGCGTGACTAGCGTCACGTGCAACTTTCAACTTTCAACTTTCAAATGATTGGTTGTCACTAGAATCCCGTCCAACAAAATGAATAACACACTATTGTTTCTCAATTTTAATGTCTTCATTTAACATAAAATATGAATAATATTTTTTAATTTAAAAAAAAAAAAAAAAAAATCTCTGGCTGCCAGTTGGGGGGGCACCAGCACGTCTGTGGGGGGGCCTGGCCCCCTGAGGCCCGCCCGTAGTGACGGGCCTGGTTCCGTTGGGCTGTTCTTGTCGCTGTTCGAGTACACCATGCGTAAAGATGCAGAACTGGCAAAGATCACACAAGCAATTCCACACAATGCACGCTACACCAGCCCAGTAATCCAAAACGAGATTATAGAAATGATGAGCAAACTTGTGACAGAGGAGATAGTGAGACAAGTAGGGGACAGCTGGTACACAATAAAAGTGGATGGGACACGGGATCCTACAGGCCAGGAAAACATATCGATAGTTGTGCGCTATGTTGATGATGAGAGCTACGGGGTCAGTGAGCGCCTATTGGTAATGTCCACGTCAGAGAAGGGGGATGCAGAGACACTAACAGGTGTCATCATTGATGAGCTCAAGAAAGCTGGACTGAGCCCTGACAAAATCCTGAGTCAGGTTTACGATGGCGCGTCACTAATGTCAGGGAGACACGGCGGTGTGCAGAAACTGCTACAGAACAAACTGGGTCGTGACATACCATATATTCATTGTTTTAATCACCAACTTCACTTAGTTGTGATTCATGCCATGTCCTGTGAAGAGGCTGTCCAGGAATTTTTCAGCGTATGCGATATGCTATATAAGTTCATCAGGAGGCCAACCGTCAACATTCAATACAAGGGCGAGACCTTGAAACGCCTCTTGGACCAGAGATGGACTGGCCATTTGGCAACAGTCAATGTGGTGCTGAAAAGTTTCCAGGATATATCCACGGTGTTGACCGAGGTGGAGAACGCGCGGGGCCATGCTGAGGCGCGTGTCGAGGCTACTGGGCTTCTTCGTGCCATATCACAACGCAGCTTTCTTTTTACGGCACACGTTGTTCAGAAAGTTTTGTTACTTTTCGAGCCACCAAACAGACTGCTACAAAGCGAGAACATGGACCTGTTCACTGCGGTTACTCTTGTGAACAGTGCATCTGAATGCGTAAAATCACTGCGCACAGAGGATGAGTTTACTGCGCTCTGGGACCTCTGCTCTCCTCCAGCCTCAGCCACTGACGAGGCTGGTCCCAGCTGTCCAACTAAGAGAAGACGCACAATTAACAAGAGCTTTGGTGCATTTGTAGTTGAAGGAACGGTTGGACAGTCACAGAGGGACACTGACGAAAAGACAGAGTTCCTGAGAGTGTTTTACAGTGTTATTGATGCTGTGCAAGGAGAGATGGATGCGCGTTTTGGAGAGCGCAGCTGCGAGCTCATTGGTGCGCTGGCTGCTTTAAACCCAGAGGCCGAGGATTTCATGGATCCATCGAAGGTCACTCCTCTCCTAAGATTAGCTCGAACTGAAGTGGTTGAATCTGAATATGCTGTGGCTCGTGGGTTCCTGGTAAAGAAGATGGAGGACACCTCGTTTCCCCCCAAAGATGGAAAATGGACAATAGCCAATATTCTCAGTACGTTCCACTCAGCACTCCAGGCCATGCCAACTGTCCTCCAAGCTTATACATTCGCCCTAACTTTGGGAGCGTCTACCGCGACTTGTGAAAACTCTTTTTCAACCCTTAAAAATGTTTTCTCTGAGCATCGGCGCAGCATGTTGCACAAGCGCAAGGCTCAACTGATTCAGCTTGCCTTCGAAAAGGACCTCACCCACAAGTTCAAGGATGAGTGGAAGGACTTACTGATGAGGAGATTCAGCACTGAAAAACGCCGCCTCCTTCTTTTCTGAGCCGGGAGGAGACGAGAGTGCGAATTCAGGGTAAGTTAATATGTGTGTGTGAGTGTGTGTGTGTGTGTGTGTGTGTGTGTGTGTGTGTGTGTAGGCACCCGCCGTGGTGATGATTTGCTAGTTGTATTCTCGACAGCGTTTTCAACTGGAGAGATGAGCTGTTTGCACGGTTATGCTATATGTGACGATCCACACCAGAACCTATAGTGGGCGCTATTACACCTGTTGTCCGGTCTACCTTCTCTCTGTGTTCCAGGTGGGCTCAGGTGTGGGTGATGAGGCTAATTGTCCCTGGATCACTTTAAGAGTGGGTTGGATTGATGGACTCTCTCTCTTCCTTTGTCGACCAGCAGCCGTTTTTGGTTGTCGTTACTATTTTCTTTATCATTATTTCCATTCAACATTATATTCTTTAATAAATCTCTTATTATTGTTAACCATGTGTGGTCTCCCTTTTTGTTACCTTGTCAAGAGCCAGGCAAGCGTAACATATATTTAATGTGCTTTGTGTATAACGTGTTCAATGATGAGGATCTGGCTGATCCTATTTGCTGTAGATGGGTGGTTTACTGTGATGATCACACGATCGGTCGGTCATACTGTATCCCTTTTGGAAGTGCACTGATTGCGTGCCAGTCTCCTAATTTTAGTTACGTAGGCTATCCCTGGCATTTATTTAATTATTGTTCTTGTAAGTGTGCCGGGTTGGTGCCAATTATTGACCTGTGCGCATTGTAATGCACAACTTGGCCTCTCCACGCTATAAAGTAACTTGCATTCAAATAATTTTAGCTTAGGCCTACTCGGGTCGACAAGGCCTTGTAATAAACCAGCTTCGCCTGTGTTTATTGTTATGTTATTTGCTGCATTCTGATAATTTTAGGTCTAGTCTTCATCGGTAGGCTACGTGTCCAATTTAGCCTCTGCAACCTACTATGCATGTCAGTGTTGCATGACGAATACCATAGCATATCGGATTATATAAAATAGTTAATAATAATTGTGCCCCCCCATGCAGTTCATTGGCCCACCCTAAGACTGGGCCCTGGTGACGGGTCTGCCATGGGAGCGGGACAAGTCATTAGGGAAAAGCCCTGTATCGTCCACCAAGCTCCGCTCCCGAGCGAGGGCTGCCCGGGGGGGGAACAGACTGTGTGGAGGGGGGATAGGTTGTGGCAGGGCCGGTCTCCTAGCGGCCCACTAGTAACCCGCTCAGAGCTGATGAACTTGAACTTGTATTTTATTAAATAAAGTGATATATCTTTTTGGTACACTGTGGTCGAGTGAGTGGTATTCTCAGGGTTCTGACATCCGGACCAGACCGGTAAAACAAAGGTGGTGGCAGCGGCTCTCAGCCTATCCAGGTTTAATACCTACCAGATAAACTTTATTACAATAAATTCCATAACTGCATACTACTACGGAGCACGCACACACACACGGAGGAAATCGCGCAATCAGCAGGAAGAGAGCGCGGAGAGCACCTCGGGTTGGGAGAGCCCTATAAGACCCCGACTATCAAATAAAAGCAGAACGGAATAAACGTTATCAAATACAACGTTATAAAATCCAGGTGTGCAGCACTACAATCCCATATTACGGGGCTTCAGCTGGACAACGGGGCGCTTGCAGCGTGCCTTGGTGATTATTCGGAAAAGTAGAACTATGCACGCTGATCAAAGGTACTGTGGTAAACCTACTAGGTGCCATACAGCCACTCTCCGACTCCAGTTTGCAGCGCTCCTAACAACTGAGGAGCGTTCCACGTTCAGCACTGTGTCGACGGGTCCCCCGGCGGCTCCGTCACTACGAGCCGAGTCGACACGGTGCCACAATGCGCAGACCCCGGGGGAGGGTCTTGCCACCTGGGCAAGTTAAGTAGCTTTTTAATGTTAACATATATGTTCTGTGTTGTTATTGTCCGTGTCTGTGTTTGGGGGGGGGGGGGATTGTTCGATTTTTTTTTTTTTTTTTTAAATAGTCTAAAACAGCGGGGTTAATTGGTGGGATCTGAGGCTGGGGGAGCTGTCGGGTTGGTCAAAGGAAGTCTGGTCGTACCTGTTAATCAAAGCGCCCTAATCATGTGTGCCTAGTGAGAGGGTGAAATCATGTGTGCCTAGTGAGAGGGTGAAATCATGTGTGCCTAGTGTGACGCCTCCCACTCTGCCTGCATATTGGCTGTGGCTGGAGCCTGGGCAGAGTGGGTGGGTCGTTAGGTTGAGTGGTGTCACCTGGGTTTGGGGAGCTGGGGATGTATATATGAGAGGGGTGTCCTCAGCTCTCTCTCTCTTCCTTATGATTTGGGTTCTGTTGGTAAGGTCTCTGGGTACCTGGTTTTTGGGGCCTTTTAGTTTTACACTACATACATTCATACACCTTACACATACAACATACATTCTACAACCATTCACTCATGGCATACACTACTGATTCTTATCCATAATCCTATACATGTTATTTAGTTTATTTTGGTTCATTTAGTAAATAAAACTTTAATTGTATCATTTAAACGCATGTGTGGACTCCCTTATTTGTTACTACCTTCGGGTGTGTAACACTAGTGAGAGGGTGAAATCATGTGTGCCTAGTGAGAGGATGAAATCATGTGTGCCTAGTGAGAGGATGAAATCATGTGTGCCTAGTGAGAGGGTGAAATCATGTGTGCCTAGTGAGAGGGTGAAATCATGTGTGCCTATATTATGTAATTATTCTGTATGATAGCTGGTTAATCCAGGGGTGTGAATTGTTGCGCTGGTAAGTGCCTTATGCGCTGGTTAACTGGGATAGACTGCTTGAGGGGGGTATACTGTAGGTCTTGGCAGGGCCGGTCAGCCCACTAATAACCTGCTGTGAGGCTTATGAATTGTTGATGAATAAAGTATTTCTAATGGTTTTTGTAGCTCTGTGTCGTGTGGTGGTGTGCTCCGACCTCTGTCCCCGGACCTCACCGGTACAACAAAGGTGGACCCAGTGATCGGTTCCCCTTTGTCAAGGGAGGTTCTTCAGTACTATCTCCAATGGGGTCATTATTTACTCTCTCTCTCTAGCTATTATACTGCAATTCTTCTGTCAAAGGCATGTCGCACCCCGAACTGCCTCTCGGGCTTGCATCGCCCAATGCAAATTGTGCCTAGAGGGACTTATTTTCACCGGTACCGGTTTTACAAATTGAAATTTGTCGGACTTCAACATATTTTTCTGGACAAAAAAAGCAACAAAAAAAAAAAAGCAAAAAAAGCATTTAGACAAAGCTATACAGTCAATCAACCACCTGCTTCAGTGCAACAAGAAATGGGTTAATGTTGTTTATTAAGTTACTTGTTGGATACTAAAATGAAGAATATAATTCTGAGTAGTTTAAGACTATTTATTGAAACAAAGTACAGGTACAAAAATGTTGAGCTGGATTCTGGTCTGGTCGATTGAGAGAGAGAAGAGAGAGAGAGAGAGAGAGAGAGAGAGAGCTGCGTGGTCCAGAGAAGAGAAGAGACAAGAGAGAGGGCCCCTCAGGCCCACACCCTTATTTATAAACAATAGTATGTAAATACAGTCACAAACAATGGCCTATCACCTTCACTGTATAGATGCTTGAGGTGTGAAGAGTAGGAGACCCCAATATGATGTCACCCTGGCCGAAAAGTCATTCCAGGTTAAAGTTCAAGTCAGATTCACAGGAAGTCATTCTAACATGCCGCAGCATGACCATGCTCACCATGGTCACAAGTAACATCGCTGGACTGTGTAAAAAGACTGTGCTGGACCCTATCCCATCAAGCCAACACCGTCCCATTGGGATCCTAATCAATGCGGCTGTAGTCCCAACCATCGTGCCCTTTAAAAGGCGCTTCAACTACAAGAAAGCAGACTGGAAAGGTTTCACCAACGAGCTGGAAGAGAAGATCAAAAATATAATACCAGTTAGCAAGAACTACGACCAATTTGCTAACCTGGTGCTGAAAACTGCTCGGAAACATATCCCACGAGGCTGTAGAGTTGAATATATACCTGGACTTTCAAAGGACTGTGCAGGACTCTATGACAACTACGTCAGCATGTTTGAAGCAGATCCCTTCTCAGATGAAACAACTGCCCAAGGCGAGAAGGTGATGGAAAGCATTGCCCAAGAGCAGTGATGCAGGTAACGCGTTACTAAGTAACGCGTTACTCTAATCTGAATACTTTTTTCAGTAACGAGTATTCTAACGCGATACTATTTCCAAATCAGTAATCGGATTAAAGTTACTTATTCAAGTGACTGTGCGTTACTATTGCGTTACTACCTCATAACTTAGGCTAAATGCAGTATTTCTTTGTAATGTTCGATAGTAAACAAACATTTGTTTGCTTTTCTCGCGTCTTGGGGAGTGACGTCAGTGCTCACGTTTTCAACACGAGGTTACAGCAGAATCGCTCACGTGTATCACCACGCTGATTGCACAGTGTAAACAGAAGCGTAGCCTACACAATGGAGCGAGAACAGAGATATGCGTTAAATAGCTGGAAATATAAGGATTATTTTGAGTTTGTGTCAGCAAAGGATGACAAGAACATAAATGTTCGTTGTACACTCTGTGCTGGCAAGAAAATATTGTCCTGTGGTAAAAGCACAACATCAAATTTAATGCCGAGCTCCCTACCATTCTACTACCAATCTACCAATCTACTACCAATCTACTACCAATGCCGAACTCCCACGTGAGCAGGCCGGGTTCCGACGCGGGAGGTCGACCGTAGATCAAGTCACCCTTATGACTCAAGACATCGAGGATTGCTTTTCGGCAAAAAAGAAGGCCGGGGCCGTCTTTATAGACCTGACGGCTGCCTACGATACCGTATGGCATCACGGCCTCTCCTGCAAGCTGCTCCGCCTGCTGCCGGACAGGCACATGGTCAGAATGATCATGGAGCTCATCCGTAACCGCAGCTTTACCCTTACCACCGGTTGCGGACAGCTAAGCAGGCTTCGACGCCTTAAGAACGGCGTCCCTCAGGGATCGGTCCTGGCCCCCCTCCTCTATAATATCTACACCTATGACCTGCCCAACACACTCTCGCGGAAGTACGCCTACGCAGACGACCTCGCAGTGGTGTACTCTGCTGGAAATTGGCAGTCTGTGGAGGGGATTCTGAGCCAGGATATGCAGACACTAGTGGCATACTTCCGGAAATAGAGATTGAAGCTTAGCGAGGCAAAGACGGTATCGGCTGCCTTCCACCTTAACAACAGGGAGGCTAAACGTGAGCTTAGAGTATACCTAGATGGAACTCCCCTGCCATGTTCCGCTGAGCCAATCTATCTCGGTGTGACATTGGACAGGACTCTCACGTTTCGCCGGCACCTCGAGTCACTGCGCAAGAAGTTAACAGCTTGTGTGGCGTTGATGAGGCGACTGGTTGGCTCGGGCTGGGGCGCCGGCGCAAAGACCTTGCGCACGGCAGCCCTAGCCCTCGTTTATTCAACTAGTGAATACTGCGCCCCAGTATGGTGTTGCAGTGCCCACACCCGCCTCATCGACTCGCCTATAAACGAAGCCTTGCGCATTGTGACAGCATGCCTGCGTTCTACCCCCGTGGACAACCTTCCCATCCTAGCAGGCATCCAGCCCGCAGGCCTCCGTCGCATGGGAGCCACAGCACGTCTCGCCTGCTGGGCCGTGGAGCTTAATAACCATCTGCTCCACGATAGGCTCACTATAACAGCGGAGCCCTCCCGGCGTCTCAAGTCGAGACACCCATTTGTGCCTGCCGCACAGGATCTCAGGCAGCAATGCAGAGATCTTAACATCAGTGCGGCAGGATGGGCGGATTATATGTGGCGCGCGGAGTGGGAGGCAAACACCTCCAAACTCCGCGACCACATCCCAGTCGCCGGCCCTGAGCCCCTCGGGATGGACTTGCCAAGGCTATCCTGGGTGACGCTCAATCGTCTCCGGACCGGCGTCGGGCGTTTCCGCTCATCAATGCACAGATGGGGCTTGGCCCCAAATGCGTCGTTCGAGTGTGGCGCAGAGGACCAAACCGCAGACCATGTTATCCTGGATTGCCCGGTGTACCACCCACCCAACGGGATGCATGGTCTGTCGGTACTAGATGACGAGACGATGACGTGGCTTCTGGAGGGGTGTCCAGAAATACGTATAGCCCGGGTGAGCCCCTCAACCAGGTCTCGGGGTGGTAAAAGGGTAGCCCCTCGGCCCCGAGCCTGGTGGAGTGGAGAGGAAAACAACTACCCATACGCCGAAAGAAGATCATTAAATATGCCATTAGGCTAAAGATGTACCTGCCTCTGTATTGCCTTACTGGTTGCTGCAATCATAACAGCAGAGAACAATAATAAGAGAACAATTATGACAAAATACAGACAGACGAGACAAACAACAACATACATTGCTAATTGAAAACATTACAACCATAACAAGCCAAAATGGCTACCGTAATAGAATAGGGGAAGGTGGATCTACATACTATAATATACAAACTACATTCTACAATATACTTAATACGGCTGAATATAATCTATTACGTATAACTGGTGACAATTTCAAAGGAAACAAGAACAGTCAGCCAAACAGTAAGAGGACAGTGCATGCTGACAACTACCAAAAGATTGTTGTTGTTGCTGCTGCTCTTGTTGTTGTTGCTGCTGTTGCTACTAGTAGTAGCACACGTTGTTGTTGTTGTTGTTGTTGTTGTTGTCGTCTCCTCTAGCCACCTAACGTGGGAAAAAAAAAACGGAATAATTTTTGCACAAAGGTTACACAGAAATGTCAAACGAATAGCATGCAGCAACATTTTCTATGATGAGTATTTGCATTTGCAAACAATACATTTTTAAACTGTACAATTTTCACATATCACATATCACCCAGCAGATGCTGATGTTAGTAGATGGCAGTAGTCATAGTCAACATTTCCCTCTGCATTGTAGCAAGGAAGGGTGTTACACTGTGTTTTGTCTTCAGATTAATATGCATTAGATTAATGCTAAAATAAGGGGCAGGCTTACTCAACAATGCTTCAAATGTGTCACTGTACAACAATAGTCGCAAAATAAATGTATATTGTAATATGAATAGTATGTTAATAGATGTCATAAATGTGCTTGTCTCATGAGATTCTTCCTGTGATACTTTTTGGAGTGCATCTTTTTCACGTGAGTAGTAGTACGTCACTACCCTCTAGTGGACGTACGTGTGTACTTAATGAGACGAGAGCCATACATACGTTTAGATCTGGCTCAAATTCTCCACAACATTTTTAGTAAAAATATAAATATATAAACACTTCAATAGTGTGTCCTAGTGATGTCCTATATCAGAAAAATAAATCAATAAAAATAAAATAAATAAATACATTCTACACGGAAGAGCAGCACGTGACTCACATTGGTACAATCGTCAGGTGACAAGCGCCCACTGAAGGCGCGAATGACTTCACCGCTTTTGGTTGCGTCTTCTGTTGGACTTCTGTCGAGAGTCATGGCGTCTGTTAGGAGAAAAAGTCACCTGTCCGCCCTACTAACTTCAGACGACCAACCAACCAACCCGAGTACCTCTGGAGATTTTGTCGAAGGATCCATACTCCGCATCACCATGAAAAACTTCCTGTAAGTCTACTCACGGCACCTGTGCTTCAACTTCAATGCTAAGCTAGCCGGCTAGCCAACCTACCCACCTCCCCGACCTGTGCTTTTAGTCCAGTAGTAATAGGGTTACACCCGGAACAAATTTGTAACAAGCTGAATTTTTCAGGATATGTTCAGAATACCTTTAGGAATGACATACTAAACGTCCCCGTGAATCCCCCTTGTGCTCTCTGAGATATTCAAGATGGCGTCCAAAATGGCCGCCATTTGGAGATTTTTCCGTATCTCAGGCTTAAAACCTGATACAAATGCAATTAAAAGGTTAAAAATATGTTTTTTTAGGGTAAGTAAGTCAATTTCATCATTAGTGTCTTGAATGGAGACATTTCATAATAATAAATCACTTCAGTCATCATCCTCATCATCAGAAATTGGTGTTGATTCTTCCGTTTCTCCCTCATCATCTAGTAAAGATGGCATTGGTGCTGCATTGTTGCATGTTTGACCACTGCACTTTGTACACAAGGCAGAGCAGTGTACCCCCATCTTCCTGCAGCCACATGACACTCCACAGCCATCTGCTCTGCAGCCACAAGAGATCATGTTGAGCAGAGTGTCTGGAGCAATGTGGCGGTCAGTCACAATCTGTTGGCTGCAATGGCCTTCCCATCCATTCCTGAACAATGAGATATGTTCTGAATGAATGTTGCTTGGCTGCAGCACTTGTTGGAGGCAAAGTTGCCAACTGGAAGGATGAGGAAAGTGAAGTTCTGCTGATTGCCTTATTGTAAGCAATGTATCGGAACTGATCCAGTGATTCACAACTGGAAGCTCCATACAGCTTCAGGAGGAAGCTTTCACCTGCTTGTTGTACTTGCTGATGACTACTTGCAGCATTGATGAATGTGTCAATTAGATCATACTCTTTCTTCTTATGCACCAGATTGAATGCCTTACGCTTCCCTTGGCGATACAGAGCAGATACAGTGTCACATCCAGTTATAGCATGTAACACCATCAGATATTTACTGGTGTTACCAATGCTCCCTTGAATGTCATGAACCCTGTACACAGTTGTGGGGTTCTTGCAGCATAACATGTAACGGTCCATGTTTGTGGTTGCTTGAGCCACCAGCATTACCAGCAGGTCAGTGTCAGTTCCAACAACAACAACTGGTTTGATTGACTCTGCCAATGACAGAGCAGTAGAGACTATCAATGCATCTGCATCAGCTTGTGCCTGCTTCACCTGAACACCTGCTTGACTCAGCAAGTCACTGAGCATCTCTATCAAACGCTCCTTGTTGTGGCTATTTGCTAGAAATGCTGCCTGAGTTGTTGTGGTTGGCATGTTCTGATCAAATAAGATGTCACTGGATGTGGACTTCTTTGCCCTGCGCAGTTGCTCTGCTGCCTTGGTAGAGATCAAGCTGTAGCCATCAAACACAGTTACAGTACCAGCCCCATAGGGTTTCAGGATGTAGGCAATGTAGCAATGGCACACATCTCCGTAAGTAGATGGCTGTGGCCACACCACAGACTGCAACAGATGGCCTCCATCTAGAACAAACTTGCAGTTCTTTGGAATGTTAGGTTGTACAGGGGCAAATGACTTGAGAAGAGTACCTAGAACACTCTTGGTTGTCTTTCGCATGACACCATTATGAAACAGGGATGGAGGTTGAGGAGCAAGCTCATATGACATGAACTGCTCCATGTCAGAACTTGTCTTTAGGACACAGGTGATCCTGTTGAAAAGGAGACTGGGATTCACTACCATGTTTTGTCCCCTGACATTGATGGTGTTTTTATCCCCTATAGTCTTGACTGTCAGTGCGATGCAGTGTGATTTCTGAGAACTTTTTTCCTGTTATCCTGGAGGCTGCAGCCAGACCAATCTGGACTGCATTGTCACAATTGACGGATGTGTCAGCTATAACACCAGTAGCTATAGACACTAGGTGATCAGGCTGGTAACCTGCAAATGGTGGATGTATCTCCAGCCACTGCATAAAGACATCATAGTCTTTGCTGTCTTTAGCCTGAGTGGATGATCGGAGATCTTTGTGTTGTTCAGAGGTAGCACTATGCACACCGGTGAACTTCTCCAAAGCATCACACACAGGGACGCAGTAAGGCAGTGCATGCACCCATTTGGTCAAGGTGCTGTCTGTTATTCCTCTACCATGGGTCATCCCTCCACTAGTTTTCAGCATCCTCATCAGGAACTGCTCAATTGTCTGGTCAGAGAAGTTGCCAGACCAGAACTCGTTGGCTCGAAGGATGGTGAAGTACCCCTTTGAAGAGAACAATGTGTACTCCTCAGGTGGCATGACTTGTTAGATGGAGTTCATCTGCTGCAAGTACAGTCTTGCAGACTTGGCATATGGAAGATGACCTGCTGCATGGAAATGTGGGATCATTCCCTGCACACAGTGAAGATGAAACTTCCAGTTGCCTGTCCTTTCGGCTCTGATGAAGTTGAGCATGAGGAACACCTGGTTGATGTATTGTACCCATAACTTTCCTGTTCTGCTCTGTGTGGCAGCTTGTTCCAGGTGATGAGTGAGAAACTGTTGAAACTCTCGTAGAGTTTCATCTTCGTTGACCTGAGTTGCATCTTCATCTTGGTCAACTATATCTTGATACAGATTGACCAGATGTTCCTTGTCAGTCTGATTTGCCCAGTCTGACTTCTCTAGCAGTACAGAGATGAGGGCCAACAAGGTCAGAATGTGAGCACGCACTGCTCGAGAGAAGGCATGACCTTTGAGCATATGCACCACTGAACCTTTGGCATACACCCGTTCCCACAGCTCTGCCAGCCCGCTTCCTGTCATGATCTGCCCAATGCTGCCTGGAAATGACATCAGCAGGTGGAACCCACCAAGTCGCACCATCACTTTGTCCAAGTCTCTGGAGGCAGCAACTATCTCAGAGGCCTTTTGATACAGGGGTTGGTCGAATGTGACTGGGCAGATCTTGAGGTTGTGCTTCTCACTCTGTGTTTGTACAAAGCACAATGCAGTGTAGATAGTGCTTGGCAAATAAAAACTAACAATAAAGACATTGTGTGATTAGACAAAATAATGAATAGCATTAGACAGGCCCCTCTTTTTCTAAAAAATGACTTCAAAGTTACAAATGGGCTTAAATGGTGCCTGGGCTTAATGGGTACACTATGTGAATGTTGTGTCATTGTCACATTAATGACCTTGTAATCTTGGTTAACTTTAATTTTAGCAGTGTGTCAATGGTGAATTTATATTCCTTGTATGAGAAAACATATATTATGTTTTAAGCCTGAGATATGGAAAAATCTCCAAATAGCGGCAATTTTGGACGCCATCTTGAATATCTCAGAAAGCACAAGGGGGATTCACTGGGACTTTTAGTATGTTATTCCTAAAGGTATTCTGAACATATCCTGAAAAATTCAGCTTGTTACAAATTTGTTCCGGGTTTGACTCAATTTTGAGCTAATGCTCTTGGACTATTTGTGTTGTCAGTGGCTGTGTTCGGAATAGCGTACTAGCATACTGCATACTAGCATACTCAATGAGTATATACTGCATACTGCATACTAGCATACTCAATGAGTATATACTGCATACTCAATGAGTATATACTGCATACTGCATACTAGCAGAATCAAGGACCCCAATTGAAATAAGCCAGTGGCTTTCTTGGGTTTTTATCCTGTTAGTTGACCTTGTATGTAATATGTACTTTCATGTACCTACTTCTGCAAATCTTCTAATAAAGTTTTCAATCAATCAAGCATACTCAATGAGTATATACTGCATACTCAATGAGTATATACTGCATACTAGCATACTCAATGAGTATATACTTCATACTGCATACTAGCATACTCAATGAGTATATACTGCATACTGCCTACTAAATTCACAAATTCACGGCTTAGTATCCGAAAACCAGCCGTCCATTATGCATACTGCATTCTCGCATACTGCCTCCCAGAATGCATTTCGCCGGGAGCGGCGAATTTAGACCTCCATTTTAAACCTCCATTAGCTAAAATATGTAATTTTGGCTTTACAAGTGTTAACATGTCATTTTATGAAGTTTTAATATGTTTTCAGGCGAGAAAGTAACCACATATATTCCCAAAATGTGTCCAGTTTACCAAAATAACCCGTTTATATATCTGATCTGACGATTTTTTGCGTCTTCCGTTCGCTAGCTGCGTTCGTAAAATCGCCCTGGAAATATGATCAGCACTCATGGAATGCCTCTTGTCCAATCAAATTACCTGGTCCCTTTTTGACGTTGCACCCAGTGTGCGCTCCGGCGCTCTCAGAGCAACTTTACGAACGCACCCTACGTTTACCTTCACACACTCGACAGAAAAATCGTAACATAATTACAACACGTTGTAAAATGATTTGGGGGCCAATATCTTTAGCTAGCTCAAGTAACTAGCTTACTATATTGTTGTCTTAACAGTTGGTAAAATAACATGATTAAAATAAATATATACGAGCAATAACATATCGTGGGCTGCAGCAAGCACAATAACAACCCAACCTGTCCGTCTGAAGCTACAATACTGGGATCATTCGTGATTGGGCTACAAGCAGTCAAATACTAGGTGAACATGTGTGTAAGACACAAATAAACGTGGATTTCATGCATTTCATGTGGCATATTTGTAATCATGACGACTAGCCTGGTCTAAGAATGCATTTCACCATGTTAATGTAGTGAAAATGCCACCGCTCATCCATGATCAGACTTAGCTGGGGTGCTGCAGCTGAAGAGTATCAAATAGAGTGCAAGAAAGCAGCATCTGCATCTGCACACTCAAATATGTGCAAAAAAACTATGTTTATTGCAAGCTTTCGGTCCCCAGGCTATCGGACAATGTAAACAAAAGCTGTATGAGTTTGACGAGGCTGAAAGCGCACAGGGTTGCCAGATGGGATTGACAATTTACAGCCTAAACTTTCTATAACCTCAAAACCAAGTAGCCCATTCGGCGGTAACCCGCCCCATCTGGCAACTCTGGACGCGAAATGCATTTAGGGAAATAGGAGACGAGCTAGTGTCCATCAAAACCGACTTAACATTTCCTGGAAATAACTGCTCGCCTACTAAATTTCTCGCATACTCAAATCTCGCATACTGTACGTTCGGAACGTACTACATACTCAAAATCTACGTCATATCTAGTATGAGTAGTATGCTAGTACGCTATTCCGAACACAGCCAGTAAGTTGTTGATGGCTAAATCGTGAGCCAACATTGGCTGGCTAGCTAGCTGGCTACCTCTGCATTGCATACTATGCAGTTGCTGGTCTGAGTGAGTTGCAACTACTTACTGTTGCTGTTGTTGTTGTTGTTCTTCCTGTTCTTGTTGTTGTAAATGTCTTGAGATGCATCCTCTCGTTTTCGAGAGGGTCCTAATATAATAATACAATCATAACAGCAGAAATAATAAGAGAACAATTTATGACAAAATACAGACAGACAAGAGACAAACAACAACATACATTGCTAATTGAAAACATTACAACCATAACAAGCCAAAATGGCTACCATAATAGAATAGGGGAAGGTGGATCTACATACTATAATAATATACAAACTACATTCTACAATATACTTAATACGGCTGAATATAATCTATTACGTATAACTGGTGACAATTTTAAAGGAAACAAGAACAGTCAGCCAAACAGTAAGAGGACAGTGCATGCTGACAACTACCAAAAGATTGTTGTTGTTGCTGCTCTTGTTGTTATTGCTGCTGTTGCTACTAGTAGTAGTACATGTTGTTGTTGTTGTTGTTGTTGTTGTTGTTGTCTCTAGCCACCTAAAGTGCAACCCAAATTGCTGTTTCACCGTCTAATAGTGCTGTCCCAAACGACTATTTTTCTAACGATTAATCTAGCGATTATTTTATCGGTTAGTCGATTAGTCTAACGACTAATTTGTCGGTAAGTCTAACGATCATTTTTGTACTGTTCGGGGAAAAAAACTTATTTGTCTCCACCTCACTGCTATAGCTAACGTTACTCTCGCTGCTATGTTATGATTAGCTAAATTGATGCTAACGTAGCATGCGAGCTACGAGCTAGATAACGTACAGTAGGTGCTCGCACCACAATGACAATAGGCTACCGTAGCTAGCCAGCTACATAGCTAACGTTACTAACACCAGAAGACAAGACATACGAACTGTGGTGAGCTACATTGCTTGTGTAACATTAGCTAGTAGCTATCCATTTTTAGATAGATAGATAGATAGATAGATAGATAGATAGACTTTATTTGTCATTGTTACAGTACAGGTACCAAACAACGAAATTTAGGAGGGGAGGCTCCCCTGGTGTTTAAGAAAGGAAAAAGAAACACATTTTGGAAAAAGCATAGATGCATAAAATCACAAGAAGATAAGGAGCTGGTTTACATCAATAGAGGCTATGTACACAATCCACTGTACTATACTGCACAGATAGTCAACTAGGGTTGTCATATTGCACAAGAAAGTATTTTTTCACATTTTTTTTAAAGTGTCACAGTTTGCAGGCTTGAAAATGTACATGTTTGTGCCTCAGCACTAGCTGCCATTACAATCCGTCCGGACTTTTCACTCATACACTTAATTGTCTCGCCTGGTAAAATAAAGGTTTAAAAAAAAAAATATATAAAATAAAAAAAAAAACGCCATTTTGTTTATTTACGACTAACCGACGCATATTACGCAAACCGACGTATTGACGTAGTCGATGACGTCGATGACGTCGACTAATCGTAACAGCCCTACCGTCTAACATGGGGCCTCTCTCTTGGCCACAGGACCTACGACCACTCAGTAGTAATCCCAGGACCAAACCTGAACATGATTGTGGGTGCCAATGGAACAGGGAAGTCCAGCATCGTCTGTGCCATATGTCTGGGTCTGGCAGGCAAGACGGCTATCCTGGGCAGAGGGGACAAGGTGAGTGGCTGGGATCTGTCAGTTGCAGGTCACTTTGACCACAGCTTGAACTTTTACCTTTACCAATCTGACTGCTTGTTTTTTACAAAAGTGAAAGATGATGATGATGATGGTTGTTGTTGTTGTTGTTGTTGTTGTTGTTGTTATTATTTGTCTGTTACAATGTCATACATGTCTGTTGAAATTGCTGGAGCTCCACAATTCCAAGATGACCTCAATGATATAACATTTTCTGCCACAGTAATTGAGTATTAAAACATATGCCACGGTGTGACATTTGCGTTTATGTTGGTGGTAGCTAGCCAGTACACAACACAAACTTGCATTTCCTTCTGAATAGGTCGGGCTGTATGTGAAGCGTGGCTGCAACAAGGGATCCGTTGAGATTGAACTGTAAGTCTTACGAAAATAAACACTACCTACCCCATCATCACTGATTCCCTTCTCCTTATGACGATACAGTCGTAACATAAACATAACCGATATTCCCCCACCTCTTTTCCCTCCCCAGGTACAAGAACGGAGGGAACCTGGTGATCACTAGAGAGATCCACGTGGACAACAACCAGTCTGTGTGGATGATGAACGGGAGGCACAGTGGCCAGAGGGCCGTGGAGGAGGAGGTGAAGGCGCTACGCATCCAAGTTAGCAACCTGTGCCAGTTCCTCCCTCAGGTACGTGTGGTGGAACCCAGTTGAGATGGCATGACTCACTCCTCAAGCTCAGATACTCACACCTGCTCGCTCTGTCGAATTGCTAGCTTTGAAATATTGTTTTTCCGATAGCGTAGCTGGTGAACATCGGGTATTTTGAGGAGACGGTCACGTGTGTTGGCAAGGTCAGGGGTCACAAGTTCGGGACTCGGTCGGAGCAAGAGGAATTGTAACATGAGTGAGGGATGAGTGAGGGATGAGTGAGGGATGAGTGAGGGATGAGTGGAGGAGTGATAGGTAGGTACTTTATTGATCCCAGAGGAGAACAGTGAGTGAGTGTGCAGAGAAGGATGGATGAAGGATGGGTGACTGATGGATGAAGGATGGGTGACTGATGCAGGCCATGTTTTAGGATATATGCACTAGCCATAGGACCGAGGTCTTCTTTGGTCCAACCTGCTCTGACCGCCCTTTGACCTCTGACCTTGCAGGAGAAGGTCGGGGAGTTTGCCAAAATGACAAAGATCGAGCTTCTGGAGGCCACAGAGAAGTCTGTCGGGTCGCCGAAGATGTACGAGTACCACTGCGAGCTCAGGACCTTCCGCACCAAAGAGAGGGACCTGGAGGTGAGTGGGACCCAGTTGAGATGGTAAAACGCTGCTGTTTGCAACAGCTTGACGTCTGTTTCGTGAGCGACACATAGCTTACACCAAAATAGATTTTTTTGCAGAACAACTCGCTAATATCTGATGGTGAAAAGCTTCTAGACTAAATATTCTTGTCATCTTTAAAAAAACATGTCTATTACTTGCTGTGGTAAATCTGAAATCAGAAATCAGTCATTCAAATCAGTCATTCAGTCACGGTCGGTCAGTCAATCACTGTCAGTGAAGCGTTGTTGTCGAGTTGTCCGATTTTCCAAAGTGGGCATAGCTTAGCGATAGGTCTATTCTAAATTGTGAATTCACCTCATCTACACACAGAATTAGTTTTTAATAACGCTGACCGTACCGGAAAGATGTGTTGTTGTTGTTCTTCTAAGTTGTGTGGTTGTTTTGTTTTGTTGTAGAATGTGGTGAAGGACAAGGTCAGCTTCCTGAAGAAGGCCAAGCAGAGGAACGAGAGGAACAAGAATGACGTGGAGCGCTACTACGAGAAGAAGAGACATCTGGACAATATCCAGATGCTGGAGAATAAGAAGGCCTGGGTGGTGAGTGTCGTGACTCGTGGTCCTCTGTGGCTCAGTGGGTAGATCATGGTGCTTACAACTCTTAGGTTGTGGGTTCCTGTCCCACTGGGACCATCTATACTGAAAAATCTATACTCACTGCTGTTGTAAGGCGCTTTGGATAAATTGTAGAAATGCGAGATATATATATATATACTGTATATGTTCACAAACTAACATAACTGACTAGATCTGCTTGTTAGGAGAGGACTATAGGAGGACTGCAAAAAATATATACCATGAACCATGACATGGAATGTTTACACCTGATCGTATGTGTGTCAGTATAAAGGGTTAACACCTCCTCTTCCCTCCAGGGGAAATAGAAGAGTTTTGATTGGTGTTATCTGGACATTTGGCTGGTTTGGGGTGTTTCTGACTTAATCATTTGGAATTTCAGGTATTTGGAAACATCAGGGAAGGTGAGGTGAGCAGGCAGGATGAGTATGCAGCAACAAAGGAGGTCAGAGCAGGCAGGCTGAACAGGTAGCAAGAGTAACATACCAGTAGTAGTGCTGTTGAAAGCTTCATTATTTAAGAACCGGTAATTGTAAAAGGAGAGAGTTTGGTTAATGTTTGGTGAAGAGCATATTCGTTGGATAGAGAGAGTTCCCCCCAAAGTGTCCCCCCCCAATGTGTGACTGACTATTTCGCCCTTGGCTTCAACACATACTGTACAGTCACAGTCAGATAATGCATCACTTCTCCCGGAAGATTGTTGCAATTACATATGCTTTGCTATTCACATGTTTATTTATTTTGTTTTCATTGGAACAACACAAAAAAAGCAGAGAAAAAAAGCCAAATCTGATA
>NC_137680.1:21974775-22167275 GCF_963989245.1 Nansenia antarctica
GGAAGAGAGAGAGAGAGAGAGAGAGAGAGAGAGAGAGCTGAGGACAAACCCACCATTTATATCCTCAACTCCCCAAACCCAGGTGACACTAGTTAGGCCGACGCCCTCCCCACTCTGCCAAGGCTCCTAAAGGAAACAACAGAACAGCCAATAGGCAGCAGGCAGAGTGGGAGGCGTCACAAGACTAAGACTAAGGCCGCGTTCGTGAATTTGCCGAAGTGCACACTGAGTTCAACGTCAAGTCATTTGCTCTGGCGCTCTCAGAGCGAATTTACGAACGCGGCCTAAATGTAAAATAGCCTGCCAAAATGAACACTGGTTTGCAGTTTTTTAGTAATTAATTAGTTTTTTGCAGTATGTTGTTGTTGTTTTTTTGGGGGGGGGGAGATTTGAAGTACATTGAAGAACATGTTATATATTCCATATTTTGGATATATTGTATTTGTTAAGGCGAGTTGTTAGAGCTAAAATTCAATAAAGGCAGCCTGTTTCGTTTCAAGGTGTATAAGAAAAAGATATGTAATATTCCTCTATAGAAGGAGAAAGTTTACAGGTTCATCAGACGCATCTGATCATTCAAAGTTTCTCAGAAAGTCCAGATCATTCATTTCATCTCAGTATTTATGCTCTCAGGTACCCTCAGGTAAGAGGTCCGCCCTCGGGTGAGGTCTAGACCAATCATGAACAATGGGTGTGGATTTGTACATTGAGGAAGATGATGGGGATGAAGGTTTAAGGGGGAATCGACCCCCACTTTCTCCTAGAGACACAAAGATGTAAAAGGAACACAAAGGACACAAACTGGTTTAGTCTGGTCCTAGAGTACTGGGTCTGGGGAAACACAAAGGTCCAAAACTGCTCTAGATGGCTTAGTCCATCTAGGTGTAGGTCAGGAGAAAAGAGAGCAATCAGGTCTTTGTAATCATTTAAATGTGTCTGTTGTCTAGCCCAGTGAATTGCTTTGGACTTGATTAGTTGAATCAGGTGTGCTGGTGGTGGAACAGATCAAATATGTGGAGCGGCTGGGGCGCCCCGAGGAGAGGGTTGAGAAACACTGGTCTAGCCAATGTCAAGCTTCAAGTAGAGAAACTGGTTTCATTGTGTGCTTACAACAGGAAATCAGTTCTCTAGACATTCAATTTACTGTTCAAGAACTTCAGACCAATCTCACTTTTAAGTCACACCTACAAGCTCTTTGAACGTCTGATCCTCAACAGAATCTGTACCTTTGTTGACGAACACCTCATCCCTGAACAAGCAGGTTTCCGCCCTGGCAAGTCAACAACTAGCCAAGTACTCAACCTCACCCAGTACATCGAAGACGGATATGAGGAAGGGATGGTAACTGGTGTGGTGTTAGTCGACCTCTCAGCTGCCTATGACACAGTCAATCACAGACGTCTCCTCAGCAAGATCCTGGAGACCACAAGAGACACCCGTCTGACAGAACTGATTGAAAGCATGCTTGAAAATAGGCACTTCTTCGTTGAGCTAGGAGGAAAGAAAAGCAGGTGGCGAAAACTCAAGAATGGCCTTCCACAAGGAAGTGTGCTTGCACCACTTCTCTTTAATATCTACACCAACGACCAACCAAAAAGCGCAGACACCCGCCGCTTCATCTATGCAGACGATCTTGGCATAGGTGCACAAGCCACTGATTGCACAGTTGTGGAAGACAGACTCTCCAACGCTCTGGCAGAGCTAACACCGTACTATGAAGAGAACCACCTACGTGCAAACCCATCTAAGACACAGGTGTGTGCCTTCCACCTGAGAAACCGTGAAGCCAAGCGCCAACTGAAGGTCAGCTGGTCAGGAACCTCCCTTGAACACTGTGAGCACCCAGTCTACCTAGGGGTAACCCTGGACAGATGCCTCTCTTTTAAGACCCACACTGAGAAGACCAAGTGTAAAGTGAGTGCGAGGAACAACATCATCCGCAAGCTCACTGGCACAACCTGGGGTGCTAACCCACAGACCCTGAAGTCAACCGCACTAGCTCTCTGCTACTCAGTTGCCGAGTATGCCTGCCCAGTATGGGAGCGAGCTGCCCATGCCAAGAAGCTGGATCCCGCCCTCAATGCTAGCTGCCGCCTTATCACAGGCTGTCTGAAACCAACACCAACAGACCGTCTGTACATCCTGGCAGGCATAGCCCCACCAGAGATACGACGAAATGCAGCAAGCAAAAAAGAGCGCCAACAACAGTCTACTGACCAAAGACATCCTCTCTTTGGCCATGTGCCACCCAAAAGCCGCCTTAAATCAAGGAAAGGTTTCCTGAAGAGCGTCCCACCCCTCGGAACACCGAGCACAAGCAGTGAAAGAGTCACTCGGTGGGAAGAAAGGCTGGACAAACTCCCACCAGCAACAACAATGGAGCTAAAGGCGAGCGAGGCACTGCCCCCTGGAGCAGACACCAACTACGCAGTGTGGAAATGCCTAAACAGGATAAGATCTGGTGTTGGACTTACAAAAGCCACTCTCGCCAAATGGGGATACCTAAATGACGGGGACGCTGTGTGTGACTGTGGCACTGAACCACAGACCATGCAGCCCCTCCTGATATGCCCCCTGCTGGAACAGCCCTGCACATCAACGGACTTGACAGAGTTCAATGAGAAGGGACAGCAATGTGTTCAGCTGTGGTTGAACCACATCTAGCCAAGCCTTGTAACTGACTCTTGTGGACACGAAAAGAAGAAGATTCTAACATGCCCATATATGGACAGCACTTCCTGAGGCAAAAACATATGGCCCTTAAGACAAAGGATGTGTTTACAAGGTGTCATAAAACCCCCCTTGTCAGGAGAACAGGCCCTTCATAGCATACAGGCCCATACCATATACAATCCATGTGTGTGTGTTTGTTACGCCCTACCCCCTGGTGGTAGGAGGCCGCCGGCATAACATAATAGTGAGCAAATGAGGTAGACCAGTGACAACCAGGCATCCGTTAAACAATAATAATTTATTGTTTAAAACACACGGTACATTTCGTTGTTTGGTACCTGTACTGTAACAATGACAAATAAAGTCTATCTATCTATCTACAGAGACAAGACACAACACAGACCCCAACCCCCTGATCTATGCAGCGACCACTAAAGGAAAAGCCCCAGAAAACTACATCTAAACCTATAAACAGAAAACAACCCCAGAACTAACCCCCTAGCCTAACCCCCATAGCCGGTGCCGTAGCACCTAACAAAAATACAAGGGTTAGTGTCGCCGCACTAGCTGATGTTACGAATACAATGGGTGATCTACGTGTGGTGTAGGACACAGATGTATACCTGCAGGTATCTTACTAAGTGCCCTACCTCTCGAACTCTGTAACCGGCTAAAAGAAAAAAAAGAGAACAAAAGAGAACATCAAAAAGTTTAACAAAAGGGCATCAAACAAACTATAACCAGCAACATAAGTTACATACCAAAATATTGAGAGCTGCCACCTCTCTCGAAGAACAGAACAAACTAACTTATATAGACTAAGGTGTGGTGAACTGATTGGATGATTGATTGATGATCCCAGCTGCCAGGCATCTCACTGATTACTCCAGCAGGAGGGACACACTGAAACAGAAGAATAGACAAAACAACAACACACCACAGGTCCAACAGAAAAGACCCCACCACCCGTAACACTCCCCCCCTCAAATATCAACCCCCGGTTGATAAAAACAATTACATTCTGGAAGGGAAAACAGGTTACAACAATGAAAAAAAAAAAAACTTCAATAGTGGAGTGTAAAACACAAAACATAGTGACTTTCATGGTTTTTCACACCGGGACAAAGCATCGGCAAAAACATTTGCTGTGCCCTTCTTGTGGCGGATGATAAGACAGTAGTTCTGTAGAAATAATGACCATCTCATTAGTCGTCGGTTATGATTGTACATACGATGGATGAAAACCAAAGGGTTGTGATCAGTGTAGACCACAACCGGCACCGTACTAGACCCCACGTACACATCAAAGAACTGTAAGGCCAAAAGTAGAGCCAGGGTCTCCTGTTCTACAGTGGAATATCGTGTGACATAAGGCACTCAAGGCCCCGAATGGTTGCGGCTAATCAGTAGATGAATTCACTGCAAGACAACGCCACCTTTTTGTTACACGAGGTGAGGTCCTCGGGACTAAATTAAAGCACTTAGGTTCGTGTATGAGAGAGGGAGACATGAAACCAGGTTCACACAGAGAGCATTGTTAAGGTGTAAATAGAAAAATACTTTAATTAACATTTATATTTAAAAACGATTTACTCTATTTAAAACACCATACAAAACAAACAAAACACGAGGGTAGGACGACTGGCAGTAGAGAGGGATACTACTACCCCGATGGACAGGTACACCAGTGAATCTGTGACATGGACACACACCACAAAGACACGGTAGACAGTGGGCTAAGTGTTCCCCAGTGATTAATCACACCAAACACGACACGCACACACAACATGCAGTGCGGCGCCCCCCACTCAAACCAAAGAACAGAAAAACAACAACAATAAAAGGACTAATATATAAAAACGACCAGTTGGTTCCGTCTGATAATAAATAACACGTCAGTTGAAATGATCCACTACACAACAATAGAGGGTTTGTTTTCATTACAGTAAATATTGGATATGAGCAAAACAGCAGCTAGCAGTCCTTATATGGGCAAAGGGAAAGGAGTTGGATTAGTCATCTACCCATAACACTGTAGCTGCGTCTATTCTGTGAGCCACAAGCCCCTGTACCTGAGTCCACCTGTCTGTCTGTACCTGAGTCCACCTGTCTGTCTGTACCTGAGTCCACCTGTCTGTCTGTACCTGAGTCCACCTGTCTGTCTGTACCTGAGTCCACCTGTCTGTCTGTACCTGAGTCCACCTGTCTGTCTGTACCTGAGTCCACCTGTCTGTCTGTACCTGAGTCCACCTGTCTGTCTGTACCTGAGTCCACCTGTCTGTCTGTACCCGAGTCCACCTGTCTGTCTGTACCCGAGTCCACCTGTCTGTCTGTACCCGAGTCCACCTGTCTGTCTGTACCTGAGTCCACGGCAGCTACCGGCTAGTCAGGCTAGACCTGTAGCAAAGTACAATAGTTCATATCCTCTTAATGGCACTTCTCAGCATGTACAAAAACAATAACCAGTAGCTGTATCCGCTTGTTAAGTCTGACGTCAAAAGTGACGTTTAGACATTTCCGAGTCCAAACCAGAAATTCCCCGCACCAGAGTACCAGTGTACTGACAGTTTAATCGTTTTTTAGACTCGGATCTATTCATACAACAAGGGACACAGCACTTTCCCGTTTTCTCCATATTGTCAGGGTATTTGAGCCTCGGAAATTATATAAATATAATTAATTATTATTATTTCGGCATTTCGAAGACAGCGCCTCAGCCAACGTTGGAGCATTGATCACACAGAAACACAGTCTATTTGAAAACGACGCCTGTAATCGCATTGAATGATGAATGGTCTTTATTGTCATATAAATAGTGATATAGTACAGGTACCAAACAACGAAACAAACAACGAAATTTGGGAGGGGGGGCTCCCCTGGTGCTAGGAAAAAAAAAACTAAAAAACAAGAAGGGAAAAGAGCTGGTTTACATACATAAAGGCTATGTACACTATCCACTATACTATACTGTACAAATAAAACACTGTGCTGTACTCTATGCTATGCTATACCTATTCTAACATTTCCTATTCTCTGAACCTTATTGTAGGACACTGGTTAACCACTGGTAACCACTGGTCATGGTTATTGCTTCTTATAGAACCTAGGGTTGTCATATTGCACATAGTGTTATTGCACATTCATTTAAAGTGTCGCAGTTTGCAGGCTTGAAATGTACACATTTGTGCCTCAGCACTACACCTGATTTCAATCCAGCAGCTGCCATCAATCCGTCCAGACTGTCCATTGTTGATTGTTTTGCATAATGTATGTATAATACGTGTTCGTTTGTATCCATATTACACAATATGGAAATGTGAGTTTATAACTATGTGAATTGTTTCCTGTGTTTCATAAGGTTTTCCAATAGGCCTACACATCGAAACTGATCCGAATCTGGAGGGCAGTTTCGGACATTGTCCACAGGGCGGCAGTATCGCATTACCCGTTCGCATGTGGTGGCAGATCACTGACAGACTATCAAACACATCAACAGTAAAACGGATATATCCGTCTTTGGCAGCAAGATTATTCAGTGATTGATCTGCACATTGCGTTTAATTACATTCAATTATATATATATATATATATTATTATTTTTTAAATTACATCGGTTTGTATTTGTAAAAGCACCACATTATCATCAACCACAACAGTAGAGGGCGCTACATATTTCACATAGGGCGGAAGTCAGTTTTCTTTTGGCGCAAAGGATGATGGGAATGTCCCGTGATACTGTTAACGTCAACGTTCTCTTCACGTTCGCTTCAGTACGCTTGTTGTAGCTGTCGAAGGAGGACGTCGTCGCCCTGGCTACAATTCTATCAACATTTGGACGACAATTTTCTTTTTTTATCACATTGTAAGTGTTTTTGTCAACAACAAGGACTTCTGATTTGGTCTTCTTGAAAAGCTGTTGACTAACCTGCTACCTAACCGTCATACTACTACCGTGACCTGTCCTGTGTTTCCTGATACGGCTAACAACGAATATATTCGTTATATATAATAGTTTAGTTATTTGTGAAATGTGTTTGGAAACCATGACTACTACTAAAGTGGACATCGGTGGACGTCATAAATCATGCTCAAGAAGATCGGCTTTCAAACTTTCAACAAAGTCGAGGTTGAGGAAACTCTTTTTGCTCAGTACTACCGAGGACGAATGCGTGAAACAGTGGCGCGCCAGCACCATGCGGGCCACCGTCCGAAAATACATTCGTTACGAACAGAAGAAAAGACAGCTCGCGCTCGCGAAAACCAAACAAGAACAGTTTTGGGCTGAAAATGGCGCAGGCGCAGACGTGCGCAGCAGCAACAACATGGCGGAGGAGGAGTGTCGTGCTCGTGGAGGGAGAGACGTCGTCCAACAACATGGCGGCGCAATGGCGCCCAGGAACACGACGCAGTACCTCATGGACATGGTGTATGACGACCTGCCAGCGGACACGTACTTATTAGGGTCTAATGTTTGTGAAATGTCTGAGTGTAACGCTGCCCTCTCACCCACCAGCGTGTATACTTCATTGGACTCGGCTTATGAAAGTTATTTCGCCTTTCAACAGCGTGATTTTGAGGACATGTTTCACAAGTATGGATCATCATCGTGTTGATCATCCGAGAACTGTGGCTGTCTCGTCAAGATGATCGCATTGCATTGACTCTAAACCAAACCAAACCCAAAGACACCAAGGTGTGGATAGGTTACTGTATTATAATCATACATTATTTTGTAAATATTGATTTTTTTATTTTGGGGGGGGGAAATACCTTTTATTGTTAAATTAATTAAGAACGATTGTTGTTTTTTTGTTTTTTGTTTAAATTAGTGTTTACACTAATGGCCTTTTGTACGCATTGAACAGTCATGTTTGCATGATTCATTTTGTCGGACTTTCCTTGTCCCACAGCGACGCAACCGGACGCTGCCCAACACTAGGGGGCGCTCTCGATCGCAGCGTCGCTTCATGCCGAGACTGGTCTCACCTGGCCCCCTGGCCGCCACTTAGGTATTCCAGGTAAATCTGTTGCTCCTACAGGTAAATGTGGCGGGTACTGATTGAGTTGCATGATCCTATGGGCCCACATTTGAATTGTGAGCCTGTTGCCATTGCCAGAGGTGTTTGTGCAGTAGTTACTGTCTGTCTGAGACTTTTTCAGAGCACCCCCCACTTACTCGACTGCAGTCATCTCGGCTGTTTTCCGAGGAAAACAACGAAAGGAGGAACAGGGAAGTAAGGCATCCGGATATGTAGTAGCATCATGCCCCACTGTTCACTACAGTGGTATCTGACCAGAGTGTATAAAACTGGCCAAACTCAAAATGGTGAACTTTACCATTACAGTACGCCTACCGACAGTGGTTTCAGGGGTGTTTGTGCCGTAGTTACTGTTGTCGTCTGAGTGTTTTTCAGAGCAATCCTCCCTTGGCGGCAATCAGCTCTGGCTGAGGGACACAAGCGGAGGAACAACCAAGTAAGGCTTCAAGGCGTCCTGATTACGATGAGTCATGGCCCTCTGTTCCAACTTGGGTAATGTTTTATATAGCCAATGTATTCAATAAAAGGGATTAGCTGTTTACTATAGCAGTGATTTTTACTATCCATGAATGGGGATTTTGACAGTGAGTGCATATTGTTTTTTGTAACCATAAGGCCAAGCATGTGTGACTGTGGGGAGGACATGTCTGGACATGTTTTGGGGTTTTCAGGAAGCATGACTTCCTTATTAAACATGTTAATTAAATGAAACAATGCTTCTGTTTTCTCTTGATGTTTTCAAGTATGACTCGTCCTGATTTATGGTAGGAACTACAAATGCATTTTCAGGTACTATGTTCTAATGTTCACTAAAGTTTTGACTTGAAACCTTTTAACCCTCTATGGCACGCATTATGAATCCAGTTGGGGGAAAAATGTTTGGAGTTTTTTTGTCTTAGAATAGACCAAATAAACATAATCTAAAGACATTTTCAATAAATACTTTTTGGGGTGCGTTGCCTTGAGGCAACACTGTGCCATAATGGTCAGTCAAAGTCAAAATCAGCTTTATTGTTAATCTGATATATGTACAGACATACAGAGGGCTGAAATCGCATTTCCCTCATGCACGGTGCATAGTAAACAAAAACAATAAATAACAATATAATACGACAAGATTAGACATAACTATCTATACAAAACATACTAGATAAAAGATGTTAAATGTGCGGTACAATGTACAGGGGTGGAATGCAATAGTGGTAATTGGCTCAGTATAATAGAGTAAAGTGGCTAAAGTACATGCATGTAAGTAATGGCATGGAGAGTGCCCCAAGAGAGGCACGCCTGCCCCCTGACAAGTGCGCCTGACCAGTGTCATGGTGAATCCATAATGGTAATTCATAAAATACAAAGGTTCCATCTCACAAAACATAATGGAATGTAAAAACTTTGACGCTCAATATCTCTGAACTACCCTAAACGGAGATAGAACCTCACGAAATTCTGTTTTCACTCTAGTATACCTTGTTATTATCCTGATTACGACGCAAGCATGCATCAGTCAAGCATCTACACATTTTCTTATCTGTAAAAAAAAAAATGGTGGTAGATTTACTGTTTGTATCAAAGACCCTTTCTTGTCTGAACTGTCTGGAGTGGATTAGAGGTGGCTAGACTGGTAAATGTTATGTGCATAAGAAACTATTTACAGTCATGGTATAATTTAGTCTGTAATAAAGAATGATACTTGAATTAGAGTAATATAGATATTCTGTTATTTGCCGCTAGAGTACATTGTTGCCCATGCCCACTGAACAGACTGATATGTGAGATACTGACTGGTTCAACCCTATCCGCAGATGTGACAAACTGCAGAGTTGACACACACACACAAACACACGTATCTGAAATGAAATGGGAAGAGTGGAGTGTGTATGCATGACAGATAACAGCACAGCTTCCAGGCTATTCCGATACATCTGGTTAAGAGCACATCACTGTTCAAAATGAATGCATTTTAATGGTGTCAAAATTAAGAACATTCTGAATAAGCTGTACATATACTTTTTGCCCAAATTAAAATGGTCAGTTTTATAAGAGGCCTTGTTTGTTTCTTTCATCGCTTGAGCATTGTGTGAATGTGCGTGACTGGAGTTTGTGTTGTAGTAGGGAAATATGATTTGTTTCATCCAAAACAGCAACTGTCATGTTATAGTGAATTATATTCTGCAGCCAATCTTTCACTGCTAGAGTACATTACAGCATTCAGGAGAAAAGGGAAATTGAGAGTAGGTCCAATTGAATGGAATTGCTATTCGGTTGTTAAGTCGTGACGTGTTTCCGGGTCCAAAGTTGGCTGAGGCGCTGTCTTCGAAATGCCTCAGTAATAATAATAATTCATTATATTTACATAGCGCTTTTCCAAGGCTCAAATATGGGAAAAACGGGAAAAAAAGTGCTGTGTCCCTTATTGTATGAATAGATCTGAGTCTAAAAAACGATTTAACTGTCATTCTACCGCTATAGTACACTGGTACTCTGGTGCAGGGAATTTCTGGTTTGGACCCGGAAATTGCTAAACGTCAGACTTAACAACCGAATAGGTTCAGAGCTATTTTACACTTCTGGATGTCTCTGTCTACTGTACTTCAGACAATAAAAAATGGTAAGTGAAGGCCAGTGCTTCACCGTGAAACCATATATTGGAAATCTCTTTGTTTGGACTAAAACACTCTTCACTGAACGTTCTTTATCATGTGATTTGTTGATTGCTAGATTTAGCGTGGCCATTTAACACTATTTTAAAGCTAGAATTGACTCGCTTTCACGTTTCTGACTGAGGTACTCTTTACACTATGGACTGACTTATATAGTGCCTTATTCCAAAGCGCTTTACAACGGCCTCTCATTCACCCATTCACACACACATTCACACACCAATGGCGGCAAGCTACCACGCAAGGCGCCGGCCCGCTCACTGGGAGCAATTTGGGGTTCAGTGTCTTGCCCAAGGACACTTCGACATGTGGCCAGCCGGGGCTCGAACCGCCGATCTGCCAACCTTGGGATCATTAGACGGCGGCTCTACCTCCTGCGCCACAGCCGCCACCACACTAGAGGCCACTGTGCGTTCAGAACAGTCAGAAAGCAGAAGTCCGTTTACAACATTCAGACACTCACATTTATTTTGACACACATTCCCCGTTATCTTCAGTGGGGTTGATACAAAGTAATATATATAAATATTATACAATGGTTCCTGATTTAGTTTTCTGTTCTCTGATGATCCAACAATTGCTTTTGGAGTATTCTTGTGACCCCATCAAGAAACAAAACCAATGTCTATACCCAGGTCCTAGTCTGAAGCTGCGATGCACAAGATGTCAGCTGCGACCAACCAGTTATGAGTAATTGCTGATCTAATCCATCTTAGCAAAGAACCAATGCATTAGCCCTCAGCTCTGGTTGCAGCCTGCTGCTGACCTCTCTCCTCTCTGTAGCCTTTGAGGAGCTGGTTGATGAGAGTGAGTTCATTGTCCTGTTTGACTGAGTAGAGGGGAGGGAAAGGGTTGCCCTTGTACTCGAGGACCGACATGTGAGCGCGATCCAGGTTCTCCCGGTTGGGGATGCGGGCCATGCGGGTGTAGCCTTTCTGCTGGGTCTTGAACCTGGGAGCTAGGACCTTGAAGAGCTTGGGGACTAGATCTTTTTCCTAGAGACACAGAAAGATCAGGAAACGCTAACTTATACCATATACTATAATATAAGAATACAAATGATATATGAATACAAATTGATCAGTTCAACAGCTGTATCCATCATTATACCTACCGTGAGCCAGAAGCTGGCCATTTTCATGGCTTTCTCATCAGTGTCCCCCTTCTTGGCATAGTCGATCAACTAGAAAGACAGATGACATAAACAATGGTAAATAAACACGCACAAGTCAAACTACAGCCAAATACACCTAGCAAACATGGTCATAGTCATAGTGGTTTACGAATTATTATGTCAATTGGCTTAGCCATGGTGGGTACCATCATCCGACTAATCTGGAACGTTTGTGAAGCGCCTATAGTGTCAGTGTGAACATCATTATGGTGAATCTGGATAGCTCAGCTTGTTAGTTTCAGGGGACAATCTCCTCCTCTCCGAGAGTGCATCTCAGATAGCTAGCTAGTTGTATAACGCTACGAGAGAAACCTGCTAAGATGGTACCATGTGACATGTCATGTCATTCAGTGGTGTAGTCTAGTGTTTTCTAGTGGGTATACTATACTGTGATTTCTCCCTCCCAGCCTCATATCGTTCATTTCGGAACGCCATAAAAAGAAATCTGCGCTCCCTGTCTAACGTTATATATATATATCTAAATTACATGTTATAAGGCTGATCTGTGCATGATAGTCCTACATTTTGACATATTTCATGTCGCATCTCCCCTCGTTGATGGTATATGACGCTATAGTCAGTCCCAATGGTCCAAAAGTCAAGTGCTTCGTAACACAGACGGGGTGAATTTTATGAATGGAAGTGAAAGTTCTGTCACAAAACGCCGTTACGTATCCTTACACATGTTTAAGTGGGTATATGGAAATCCTTGGCCTTTCCTAGTGGGTATACGGCGTAGTTCTGCGTATCACGTAGACCACTACACCACTGCTGTCATCGGTTCCTCACCTTTTCTGCATTTATACAACAGTTAGTTCCGACCAAGTAATTTGATTGGACAAGAGGCATTCCATGAGTGCTGATATACAGTATAACAGCACTGGGACTTTAAACTATGTATCACTCCGCCGCACAGGTGTTCTACTAAATGACCGTTAATTACACTACATGTTTGTGTTCAGGTTAATTAGACTACATGTTTGTGTTCAGGTTAATTAGACGACATGTTTGTGTTCAGGTTAATTAGACTACATGTTTGTGTTCAGGTTAATTAGACGACATGTTTGTGTTCAGGTTAATTAGACTACATGTTTGTGTTCAGGTTAATTAGACGACATGTTTGTGTTCAGGTTAATTAGACGACATGTTTGTGTTCAGGTTAATTAGACTACATGTTTGTGTTCAGGTTACTAGGCAACAGTCCATTTGAAGTTCAGTTGCGGAACAATTTTTTGTTTATTTTCATGATTAAATAAATAAACAAACAAATCATAATCTGTTGTCGCTTATTACTGTTAACTAATAAATGGCGCTGTAGAACTGTTGTATAAAAGCAGGTCGAGGTCGTGCTGTTATACTGAATATCATATCAGTATAACACACACCCTCTCGTGTGATATTGCTTAAGTATAACGCTACGAGAGAAACCTGCTACTATGATGAATGAATGGTCTTTATTGTCATTAATACAGTACAGGTACCATACAACGAAATTTTGGAGGGGGGGCTCCCCTGGTGCTAGAAAAAATAAAATAAAATAATAATAATAATAATAATAATACTAAAAACAAGAAGGGAAAAGAGCTGGTTTACATAAATAAAGGCTATACACTATCCACTATACTATACTACTATGATGGTACCATGTCATGCATGTCCTCGGGTTCCTCACCTTTTCTGCATAGAACCTCACCTCGTCGGCCCGGCCGGTGGTGGTCTCTACCCTCTCGTGGCGGACCAGCCCGGTCAGGAGGTTCCGCAGCAGGTGGACTCGGGACCCAGACCCATCTTCCTCTGGACGCGGCCGTGAGAGATCAACACCTGCAGAGTGAGACGCATCCTGCTGGATGGATGATGAGCCTACAAAAGAGGCTAGTAAAGGAAATAAAACACTAATCCTGTCTCTACAAATCTAAGCAGAAGTGTTTAACTACGCGTGTCATTCTTTGTTGTCGTGCAAAACGGGTAATATTATATTGTGTCTCAATCCAGCAGTCCCCCGAGGAAGTCGAAAGTGTCCTCATGCAACTTTAACATTGGCTGTGGTGCATCACTGATATTATTCCGAGTAGGTCAATTGAATCAGCGAGTATTAGTTCCGTTTACAGAGTGAACCGGTCCTAATGTAATAGTTAGTGCAAGAAAGCGAATGGTTTAATACTGTGATGGAATATCTGGGCAAATAAACACGTTATAGGCTAAAATAAGCTGTTATATGATAGTATAACTACATTGGCTATTTAGTCTAGCAGTAGAATGAGTACATTTGTGACGGGATGGTGAAAGTCGCAACAAGTCGTCGGGAATCGTGAAGTTTTAAGGAAATGACAAAAACTAAATAGCCTATTTAACTAATTGACTGCCAAAGACGCCAATTGGCGTCTTATAGAATAGTAACGTTGACTGCCAAAGACGCCAATTGGCGTCTTATAGATTTTTTTTTTCTTTTTCGCGGGGATCGCGTTATTGACATGTTCTACACCTAGCGAGTGAATTTCAGACTTGGGTGTAATGTATTTCGGTCCCAGATGGGGGCAGTAGTTCGATAAAAGCCTGGAGAAGGAAGTGGCTTGCTGTGGGTTGTAGTAATGGCGAAACGGATCAGGGTATGTGCCAAACGCGGCGCATTGCGGAGCATTGCGGCCATCGCGCGACTCTTCAAACAGTTCAGAGTCGGATGATACAGAAAAAGTGCAGAAAAAAAAAAAAAAGTTCTGCAGAAAAAGCTCGTTTTCTCTGTTTATTGGTCAAAATCTGGTGTTTTTGCTGAAACCACCCTATGTTCTACGGCCGATTTCTAAACACTCAAAGAGGCTAGAAACAAACTTTCTTTTTCTGATGAAAGAAGAGAGTCTAAAGTTTTGGTAGATATGTTCAATGTTTATGTAGTCCGAAAAGTCAATATTTGGTGGGTCTTCAAAATTCAGCGAAAATGCCCCAAAAGTCTGGCAGTGTGGAGCTCTCCGCTCTGAACATGGCTGGCAGTAAATGTGTTTTCCGTTTTTTTCTTCATATTACGAACTTTTTGAAGTGTTGAAGATTTCACTCAATATAACAAACAACAGTTTTAGTAAACAACACGTGTAGTCATCATCATCAGCGGAAGAGACTGACAACGAGATTAATTGCAGGCAAACCATATAGTCAGGTTTGTTATATAATTTCGTGGGAATTTTTTGGGGATTTGCTAATATATACATTTTTGGAAAGGGCATTTTATGAGGAATCAGAAAATATATGTTTCCATTTGCACAGATGTCTGAAAGGCGGCCATCTTGCCATTTACAAAATGGCCGCCATAATACACACGTTTTGTAATATCTTGGCTTCTAAATAAGCTAGAACATTGATTTTAACTGCTAAACCTACATTTCCAGGGTCAAGGGATCCAATGGTTGTAGTTACAAAGCTTTTTTTTTTTTATTGTAGTTTTTCTATTACTTCGTTTTTCGTTACTTTGTTAGTAGGCCTACGTGAGTCCAAAATGACCCACATGCATTCTATGGAATCTCATGGGAACCTCATGGGAATCTCATTGGAACCATGTCAAGCTGAGGAGTCCATTAACTGGAAGTAATGCATTCTATGTCAGTCAGATGATGACAAAAAAGGAGTCCTGGTGAAAAATCCTAAATTAGAGTCCTATAGGCTCATACTGCAGGTACTTCAAGAGAGGGCCAGTTTTAATGATGGGGACTATGTGCAAGTCCAAAGCAGACTACAGAACTGCACACCAGAAAAAATGTGCACTGAGAAGGCAGTCTGGCATCGTTCCTGTCACTCGAGTGCATCCAATAAGGACAAGATAAAACGTGCAAGAGACATCTGCAAGCTGGAGAAGCATTGAGCAAGCTGTTCTTTGCCATGGACCGCATCAAGTACAAGCGACTCTGGCCCAGATACATCGCAGACATGCATGACTTGAGGACCAATCACCCTCAGACCTGGGAGGAACTACAAGCAGGCAATATATCAGTCACAAAGAGTGTCATTCCCTTTGTGTCTGTTGGGGCCGACCATGCCTGCGAACATCTGAACAAGCAGATGAAGATTCGCTCTGGGATCATTGGCATCTCCAACAATGCCAATGCCAGACAGAGATTTTTCTTCGTCACACCAGAACTTTCACGTCTGTCAAAAGAATTTAAGAGTCAGTTTGACATGGAAGCTGACAGAAGCACACAGCACCATGAACTTGGGCCAAGTGCAATCAAGAGGGCACATTGTATAATCAACAAGATCAAAGCAGCCATACTCATTCATGGAAACCCCTTTACCACTGAAGGTGACAGGCTGCACAATGTGATCATGCATGCCTATATCCCAGATGAGTATGTACCACAGATCTTGAATGCTGATGTCACTGGCCAGAAGTTGTATGAAGACTACGTGTCAGAGCGGATCAATGGAGATGTCAGCCTCTGGGCCCCTGTGAAGAAAGTGAACAACAAGATGTTCCTGTCTGGGAACAAGAAGATTACAGTGAAACTAAGAGACAATACTGTGGATCTGAAGGAGACCAAGGACCTGTTTGCGAGGCTGATGGTACTTGCCAGGTCAAACCGAGACATCAACCTGAAAGAGGCCATAGGAAACTATGAATTCACTCTGACACCAAGGGCACTGTTCGCTGCTGATGGAACAATCCTGCCATGCCATGACAAGTCCAAGTTAATCCATCTTCTCGACAAGCTGACAAGAGAAGACATACTCTATGAAGACCATCAGCCGCCTCAAACTGGAAGTGCTAACCACCAAGATGCAATGGATACAGGATTCACAGACCCCAAACCTACTGATCAGCCAAGTCGGAAGATAGTACTGGTGGATGGCATGGTGCTTGTGCAGAAGCTGAGCAAAAAAACAGTCACTGTAGTGACAGTCAAGGATCTGAGTGGCTGCTTCAATGACAGACTGATGTCACTAACACGAGATTATGATGAAATCATCCTTGTGTTCGACACATACAGGGCAGATTCTCTGAAGAGTGCAACCAGAGACAAACGAAGACAAGGAAAAGCTTCTATCCAATATCAAGTCAGAGATGACACCAACATCAAACACGTCCCAATGAGCAGGTTCCTCTCACATGACAAAACGAAGGCTGATCTGACTGACTATCTTGCTGCCAAAACTCTAGAGTACAACAGGGGATCCTCCAAGCTGATCATCACGTCTGCTTCTGGGCACACTAGGAGCAACAAAGACCTGGTCTTTGAGGACAACAACCACGAAGAAGCAGACACACTGCTGATCCACCAGGCTGTGCTAGCATCACAGCGAAACCAACCTGATGCACAGTTGGTGTTCATCTCCCCAGACACAGACGTTCTAGTGCTAGTCATAGCAAACTATCATCTCTTGCTGACGAACACGTCCATTTATATGGCATCTGGTGTTGTGCAGATTAAACCACTGTGGCAGGCTCTAGGTACAGAGAGAGTAAAGGCTTTGCCAGCATTCCATGCATTCCATTCACTGGGGCCGACAACACAGGGAGGTTCTCCCGTATAGGCAAGGCAACGTGGCTGCAGATCTACCTCAAAGCAGATGAAAATGTCATCGATGCTCTGCAGATGCTTTTGGGTGAAGCAGAAGTCACCTGGTCAGCCAACACCACAGCGGTGGTAAAGAAGGCCCAGCAGCGACTCCATTTCCTGAGAGTTCTCAAAAGAAACAGGGTGGAGGAGAAGCTGCTGGTAACCTTCTACCACTCCATCATTGAGAGTGTGCTGACATTCTCCATCACAGCATGGTACGCTGGCTGCAAAGTAGTGGACAAAAAGAGACTGCAGAGAGTGGTGAAGTCAGCGGAAAAAATAATCGGCTGTCCCCTGCCCTCCCTGGATGACGTGGGACGCTCTCGGTGCCTCTCCAGAGCAGGAAGGATTCTTAAAGACCACCTCCACCCTGGTCACCACCTGTTCAGCCTGATGCGCTCTGGAGTGAGGTACAGGAGCATAAAGGCTAGAACAAACAGGCTGTCCAACAGTTTCTACCCATGGACCATCAGAACACTGAACAGTAGACATAAGACATGTTCATAAATGTTTATCTTATATGTGTATATGTTTGTGATTTTTTTTTTTTTTTTTTTGCACCTTCGGAAGAGCCACTACAATTTCATTGTATAGGCAACTGTACAACGACAATAAAGTCTATTCTATTCTATCTATTCTAAGTGACAGAGGGAATGCTGTCAACACTGGCTTCCTTTGTGTGTGCAGCTTACTCACCCAAGGGCATCAGCATAAGCACAATCCCTCAACTGCGATGGCACCTCTTCTGCAACCATAGGGCAGAGAGTGACAAGCTCCCTCCAACACTTGGAGCACTGAAGCAGCACATATTGAGGGTCCATGTGCAAACAAGAGTATGGGCACAGGCAGCCATTGCTCTGCAGGATCCACAATTGGATCCCCTGCAAAATGGTTACTCCAAACATGAGGATGGCATGCTTAAACCAACAACCACAGACGTCCTCCCAGCCCCGAAGTCCATCATTGAGCTGGTACAATGCAAATGCAAAACTGACTGTTCTTCTGGCAGATGTTCATGCAGAGCTAAGAACTTAGCCTGTACCGACATGTGTCAGTGCAGCAGCCAGTGCCAGAACGATGACGATTCCCAAGCCGTGACGCACGAAAGTGATGATGATGAACTAATCTAACAGCCCAGCCTCAGCTATAAATTACACATTTTTATGGGATGATATAAACAATAAAAAAAAGTTACTCCAACCAGTGGATTCCTTGACTCTGAATATGTAGGTTTAGCAGTTAAAATCAATGTTCTAGCTTATTTAGAAGCCAAGATATTACAAAACGTGTGTATTATGGCGGCCATTTTGTAAATGCCAAGATGGCCGCCTTTCAGACATCTGTGCAAATGGAAACATATATTTTCTGATTCGTCATACAATGCCCTTTCCAAAAATGTATAGATTAGCAAATCCCCAAAAAAATCCCACGAAACTTTAAATTGAAACACAGTGAACCTGACTAATACGGCTGATTCCCTCCACACTGCATTGTGAATAATCCTGATTCCCTACACACTGTAAATATGGGTTAGGGTTTGTTATGTTTGAGGTAAGAAGCACACAACACACTGTATCATAGCGTCACTGTGTTCTTTACTGAAGTATCAACAATAGACAAGAGCAACACATCACATGTACCATTCTTTACACGTCTGGCCCCTCTCTGAACACTGCCCTGACCGACCTCCAACAGAGCTTTAACAGCATCCAATATGCCTTCTTCCAACCTCCATCTTCTCCTAAACACCAATAAAACTAAATGCATGATCTTCAATCGGACCCTACCCCAAGCCTCCTGTCCCCCAAAAATCACCTCACTGGATGGGTCAGTAGAATTTGTCAATACATACAAATACCTAGGTATCTGGCTTGATAGTTCACTCTCCTTCCAAACCCACATCAATAACCTACTCACCAAAGTCAGAACAAGAAATGGTTTCCTGTACCGCAATAAAGCTTCCTTCACCCACTCTGCAAAACACACTTAGGTAAAAATGACCATCCTGCCAATTCTGGACTATGGCGATATCATTTACAGGATTGCCACCAAAAACCTTCTCAATAAACTGGACGTCATCCATCATCACACTGCCATCCGCTTTGTCACCGGTGCCCCTTTCAATACACATCACTGCGACCTGTACTCCCAAGTCAACTGGCCATCACTCCACACCAGGCGACTGACCCACTGGTATCAGTTCATCTATAAATCCATCATCGGCAAATCCCCCCCCCCCCTACCTCTGCCTACGGAACTTCTCATCCAGCACACGCAATCTCCGCTCCAACAAATATATCACTCTGGTCCCCCCCAAAGTCCGCACCTCCTTTGGCCGTCATTCTTTTCAGTTTGCTGCCCCTGTAGGTACCTGCCCCCACTGACTGGAATGTGTTGCAGTTGACACTAAAACTCACCACCCTAATCGCGTTACCCACTTTTAAACACTCACTTTTAGATGTTGTCTCGGATCACTGCACCTGCTTTTAAGTTAACTTCCCCCTGGTCCCTGCTGTCTTTTACATATTGTGTTGTGATATATAGATGTTTTTGATACATGTAGATAGACTTTATTTGTCATTGTTACAGTACAGGTACCAAACAACGAAATTTAGGAGGGGAGGCTCCCCTGGTGTTAGGAAAGGAAAAAGAAACACATTTTGGAAAAAGCATAGATGCATAAAATCACAAGAAGGTAAGGGGCTGGTTTACATCAATAGAGGCTATGTACACAATCCACTGTACTATACTGCACAGATAGTCAACTAGGGTTGTCATATTTCACAAGAAAGTATTTTTTTTTCACATTATTTTAAAGTGTCACAGTTTGCAGGCTTGAAAATGTACATGTTTGTGCCTCAGCACTAGCTGCCATACAATCCGTCCGGACTGTCCTGGGCCCAGAACTTAGGCCTTTTCTGTGTTCAGGGCCTTGACGGCCCTGTGGTAGAAGCTGTCCTTCAGTCTGTTTGTCTTAGCGGCCGGGGTCCTGTACCTCCTGTTCGAGGGCAGCTTGACAAAGTGTTCGTGCCCAGGGTGGGTCGGGTCCTTGGAGATCTTGGAGGCCCTCCTGAGACAGCGTGTTTTGTACAGCTCCTCCAGAGAGGGGAGGGTGGCGCCGGTGATCCTCTGTGCTGTTCTCACGACTCTCTGTAGATCGCTTCTCTCCGCTGCCGTGCAGCTGTGGTACCAGTTGGAGATGCCGAAGGTGAGGATACTCTCCACTGCGCCGTGGTAGAAGGCCACATGGTATTCATGTTTTATATTGTATACTGTGTTGTGTTTTGTGTATAGACTTGCCTCTGTTCTGCCAATTGGCCAGATTGTCATTGTAAAATTGACTTATCTGGTTAAATAAAGGTTAAATAAAAAATAAAATAAAAATAAAAATAAATCACAGATATAGACACATCAATTAGGCTACACATCACAATCACAGTAATCGATCATACATGAATCACCGTAGTCACAAGCAATCAACCCAGAGTAGCCCCATTAACCCTATGTGTGGACACAACAGGGTTAGCCCAGTCTTTTAAAAATATATATTATTATTATTATTTATTAATAATACCGTATTACATCCGTAATACATCATAGGCAGAGTAGGTGCAAGGAAAGTATAGGTGCAATTTCAACACCATAATCGACATCGATATTGCGCAGTTGACGTTTATGAGTTGTTGATACAGTACTAAGCATACTACAATAATACTATCATATCATATCTAACCGAATACAGACGAGAAAGAGGCGAGTGAATTGTCAGGAAAACAGTCGCTGTATGACATTGATTGGTGGGAGCCGGGGCGAGATGATTCGTTATACAATATATATATATATCATATCATGTAAACCAAAGGCTAACTAACTCAGACCAAAACAAAATATAGGCTTATAGCAGCATAACTTGTTGATAAGTTGACAAATCAGCACACATAAATATAGAACGAATTTGAGGCTGACCAACGTCTGATCACCATATTGCAACATTTTAAAGTTTGAAAGTCTAACCGTAGGTTTAACAGGGACATAATAGCCTATGCACAGAATATATACTATCATAATCAGGACAGGAAAGAAAACATAGGCAATATTTATTTATGAGGAAGACAGGCGTAGCAGATATGTGTGGTTGCAGAGAGGGGGTTGAATTGCATCATTTGTATTTATATGTTAAAGCACTTTGAGCTGCAACGTTTGCAGGAAAAGTGCTATACAAAAAAGGGTTATTATTATGATTATGATTATAATAATGATAATAATAATAATAATAATCATTATTATTATTATCATGCAAACATATCTGTTTGAGCGCGCCCTCCGAAGTTTGACCGCACACGTAAAAAAATACACCATGACGTCATAATAACCCAATAGAATGGGTTGGTGTGATATGGAACGCCCGCTCCGCTAAAATGGACTCGCGTATCATAGCCAATGAGGGACCTTGAATCAAGGCACTCATACATATTAATGAGGAGTTTCACGTCATTGCTGTCGACAACAGCGTAGGGGCTGTATGGAAGGCCACACCCTGCAGGCGAGCCGATTTGAAAACTTCTCGCGGGGGAGTAAAGTTAAGTTACTTCGTGAGGATGGCATTGCGGGCCTTTCTTTCGAATTGCAACCGCACATTTAGTGAATGTGTGAGACTAGCAATGTCGGACGATGAGGAAGTAGTCCAAGCAGCTTTGGCAAGGTAAGATCAATCCTAGCTTTATGCATAGGTAATTAGGATATGATACAGTGGCTGGTCTGAATCTTATAGCCTGTTGTTTTACTGTGTTTATTTAACCTAGAATGGAGACAATGGAAACAAGTCTCCGATGGGCTAGAGGAAGGCTTGTTGAATCGGATTTTGTTGATCAGTTGTTGGGGTTCATCGATGAATTTCGTCAGGAGATTGGGCAAGAGCAACAACGGCCTCGTAAGTTCCCTCAATTTGCTTTTATACAACAGTTATACAGCCATGTATTAGTTAACAGTAATACATGACAACAGATTATGAATAGTTTGTTTATTTAATCATAAAAATAAACAAAAAAATATTTCCACAACTGAACTTCAACTGGACTGTTGCCTAGTAACGTGAACACAAACATGTAGTCTAATTAACATGTAGTCTAGTTAACGTTCATTTAGTAGAACATCTGTGTGGCGGAGTGATACATATAGTTAAAAGTCCCAGTGCTGTTATACTGTATATCAGCACTCATGGAATGCCTCTTGTCCAATCGAGATCCAAGATGTCGGAACTAACTGTTGTATAAATGTATATATAAATTGAGTTGTCCGCACGGCATATAAGATTACCTGAGTACCTTTGTATCAAATTAAACTTACAAAATGTATCAACAACGCAATTTATCTAAATAAACTACAATATTAAACTATTCAAATATATTATATAGTACCATTTATTCACTAGCACATAGCCCAATCTAATATTAGAATATCAATAATTATTATTACACTAAAGTAATATGATTTATTTTGTTTTTACCATGAAGAGATTTCGTTACCACACCTCTCCTCAAGTTAAGGCCTCTTTTACAATACAATGCAGGCCTCTAGTCAATTGCAAATTAGCACAGGACACACTGGTGTTCACAGGTCTAGAGGAAGGTGGGACAGAAGTACTTCCACTCAACTCAATTAACATGGGTACAATGGATAACTAGACGCTGTCTGGAGGCCTGTTTTACAATACAATGCAGGCCTTTTGGCCTCTAGTCAATTGCAAATGACCACAGGACACATGGTGTTCACAGGTCTAGAGGAACGTGAGACAGAAGTACTCAACTCAATTAACAATAGACAGGCAGAGTGGGAGATGTTGTGGATTAAAGTATGTAAAATAGCAGTGTTACTGAACCGAATGTAAACTTTTTGTTCTAATAAACCTTTTTGTTGTTTTTGTTGTTTCACCACTGCAGTGTCCCAAGGATATCGTGCTCCCCGAATTAGGGGACAGGCTGGACGGCCACGTTATTTGATCACCCAAGAGCAACTCGTGTTTTTATTATCTTTTAATTTTACCGTACGCCAGATCGCAGACATACTGTTGTTGTCTGGTGCTGATGTAGAACGGAGCACGGACACACACACACACACACACACCCACACACACCCACACACACACACACCCACACCCACACCCACCCCCCCACACACACACACACACCCCCACACACACACACACACACACACACACACACACACACACACACACACACACACACACCTGAGACCTACTGGGGCTGTAAGGCCTGAGACCTACTGGGACTGTAAGGACCTGAGACCTACTGGGACTGTAAGGACCTGAGACCTACTGGGACTGTAAGGACTATATCTTGCATCTCATTGTGCATCCCTGTGTTATAGAATGCCAATAAATGAACCTTGTACCTTGTTGTTGTTACTAAGAGTCAGGGGATAAGATAAGAGAAAGGGGATAAGATATCAGAATGTGTATTACTCAGGCAAGACCAAATTTGTTTTGCACTGAACATCCGCCACCATGTAACATGACTATGAGTTTGTTTACCTTAGTTGATACCAAAATGTCAAGCAAAGTGATGTCCCCTTGCCAAAATAAATTATTAAATAAACAAACAAATCATAATCTGTTCTCGCTTATTATGATATTAAGTATAACAGCACTCCCTCTCGTGTGATATTGCTTAGATGTTCATATGCCAATGGGCCATAATGTTGTCTTTCAATGTCATCCTCCCCTACTTTTCACCCCTTCATATCAATCGCTGGACAGACATTTGCTGATCTAATCTAATCTACTAATTAGTCAAATCTATATGAGCCCCAGGAAATAGGGGACAATAGAAAAATCTAATTTTCTTTTCTTTGTCTTACATGTGTAAACATACATGCTCTGTGTATATGTTTTCGATGTACTTATTGTTTTAAGACTGTAATTTCAACGTTAGTATTGAAGCAGTATTGAAATGACATTAAACTAAGACAATAAGATGGTTATCATAATTTTTCAAATCTTTATTTGTTTGGACCATTGTTTTTCTCATACAATTCTCTATGTATTATCTATCTCTCCTTTAATCTAAAGTGAAAGCAAAATTATATGTGTATATACATGAGAATATACATTATATATGGCATAGTGACGCCTAGTGGTAGGACTGGTAACATTACAAACATACATAGATTTCGAAATCTATGTCTGCTTTTAATGTTACCAGTCCTCGTTGCTTCTTCTTCTTTTGTTGTTTAAACAGCATCATCGTTCTAAAGGTAACTATTATAAAGTTAACTGGTAATGCACCTAAAAGCTGTTTGCCAAACACCCAGACATCAGTAGAATGGAAACACCCAGACATCAGTAGAATGGAACAGCCCGTTGAAATCGACGTGTCTACGTAGACACGTTAAAAATCGACGTGTGGAATTGACGCCTAGAGGAGACGTGTGGAGACGTGCCGGTTTTTGTGAGCATGGCCTTCCATAGTGTGACAACGGCACCATGGCGTCATAATAAACCTATAATAACATGGTTTGGTGTGACAACGGTGCATACATACTTGTATAACGGTACATGATAGACAGATTGTCCGCGGGGATGCGAATGAGAATATACAGTATACCATTTCTTCTACAGTTGTTTTCTACACATAAGGATGAGTAGAAAAAGGAGGAATTCTTCGTTTCCACGAAGCCCCCTTTCGGTATGTTAGCTATGTTAGCTGTCTTCTCTTTCCATTTAATAATAATAATAATAATATATTATATCTAATAATGTTATTCATGTTAATATTAGTAATATCTAATGTATATTTTAATGTTAGTTGATGAATCTATATATTTGTATATATTTGCATATTTACTTAAATCGTATAGTATTTTTTATATTATTTAGTTATTTTGTTTATCTTTGTGGACTGTATGGCTTATTCTTGTTTTATTATGTAGTTTATATTATTGCTATTGTGTTTTATTGATTACTATTGTTTTATTATTATTTTTATGCTGTGTGGATATTTTAAAGCACTTCGAGTTGTAAAGTTTGCAGGAAAAGTACTTTTCAAATAAATATTATTATTATTATTATTATTATTATTATTATTATTATTATTATAATGCCAATGCTATGACACTAAGGTACCCAGCAAACACAGCCAAGTTGTTTCCTGTGTGTTAACCTCCTGTGAGGTTGCAACGTTGTTAGAAGGTAGCCAATGAAATGCTACTTTAATACTACTTCTAAGGGTCGCGACAACGTAACTGCGGAGCCTTTAGCCTTTAGCCCATCTGGTAGGGTGCCTTCCAACATTTTGCCACACTACAGCCGACTATTCCGAGAATGTTGTCCACAACCTCACCACAGCCTAACTTCAAGGTTCAACTGTGTTTGCTGGGTATAGCCAATATTTTCTCCATGTAGTTGAGTAATAGAATTCGTTTGGAATTGTGGATTTATTTTGTCAGATTTTTTTTTTTAAGAAAAAAACGAAAAATGCTATGTGACTCATCTGGTGTTGGGTTTGTGTGCTACGTTGTAGGAGCAGGCCGAGCAGGCCAAGAGCTTAGTGCATGAAGGAAGGAATCAGATGCAGCAGGCTTTTGTGAAGTTGAGGACACTGAGAAAGGCGGTGAGAAACAAGCACAATGAAAATATATTGTTAGATGGCTACAGGGCATGTTTGAAACATTTTTGTAAGGCTGTGTTTGGAATGGCATACTAGCATACTACTCATACTAGATTTTAGAATGCCAGAGCGTTCACACTGTACAGTATGCGAGATCTGACTAGCTAAAATGTTTATGAGTAGTATGTAAAAAAATCTGTAAATCTTTTTACAACTTGTTTAGCTATTAAGTTCTGACTATGTCGAAGTAGTATCTACGGGTATCTACGGTAACTAAGGTAACGTCAGATCAGATACATACATCACATTTTTGGAATATATATGGTTACTTTCTCACCTGAAAACATATTAAAACTTCATAAAATGACATATTAACACTTGCCAAAATTACAGCTTTTAGCCAATATTTTTTTAAATAGAGGATTTAAAATCCCCGCTCCTGGACCGGCGAAATGCATTCTGGGATGCAGTATGCATACTGCAGTGTAAACGGTTGGCTGGTATTGACATACTTATTATGAATTTAGTGTGCAGTATGCAGTATATACTCATTGAGTATGCTAGTATGCAGTATGCTAGTATGCCATTTCGAACACAGCCTAAGCCTTAGTGCTTTTTCTTTCCACAGAGAATTGACTCTTGCCTTCACCCCCCCCCCCAAGAGGCCCCAGTGGGACGTCACTCACCGCCTGGCCCTCTTCCCCTGATGAATGACATGCCATCTCCTCCCGGTGTAGTCTTCCCTCCTATACAGGTCCGACTGCGCCACCATGCTCTTTGTAGCAATACAACACCCATAGGTGGAAGTAACATGGGCTCCCTAACCCTCATGTCTGGCTTCCCAGCCGGCCGGCCTTCCCCAGCTCCACGCCCGTTGCCTAAGCGCCCCGGCCCTTGCCTTCCAGATCCGGGTAATCTTCCTCCGTCCATGAGCCTGAACTGGCCCAAGCCCCCTTCTTACTCTCCAGACCATCCATCGTTCATCCCAGGCCGTGCTCAGTCTTCTTTGACAAACACAAAGATAGACACAAAGTCTTGGGTTGCAAAACAGAAAATCCAAGATGCAATTGCATTTGGAAGTGATAAAGATAATGCTCCTTCCAGCTGTAACAAACTGGAATGTCTCGAAGCAGAGCTAAAAAGGGCAGTGTTTCTCTTGAAAAGTTTACAGGAAGAAGAGAGGATACTGGAAGAAGACCAGAAGGTCAAAGAGGAGGACCACATAAAGGTTGTAAAGAGAGAAAACTTTTTCAATCAAAAAGAAGCAACATTAATGAAAGAAGAGGAGAAAAGGAAAAAAAAAGAGAAAAAGAAGAGCCTTGAGCAAGAAAAGAAAGAGATTGAAAAGGAGGAGAAACGTCAACAGAAGGAGGAGAAACTGAAATCAGAGGAAGCAAAAAAGCAAGCGAAAGTGAAGTTGGAGGAAGAAAAAAAGCAACAGAAAAAGAATAAGAAAAAGCAAGAGAAAGAGAAGAAAGAGAAAGAGAAGGAAGAGAAGATTAGACTAGGAGGAAAAAAAGAACACAAAAGAGAGAATAAAGAAACTTGAAAATGAGAATAAGGAGAAGGAAAAGGAAAAGAAAAGGTTCGCAGAAGAAGAGAAAAGGAGACTAAAGGCTGAAAAGAAAATACAGAAGAAGGACAAGAAAAAGAAAGAGAAGGAACAAAAGATCGAGGAATATCAACGGAAGATAAAACAGTATCAGGAGAGGAGAGAGGAGAAGAAGTAAGAGAAAGAGAAATGGGAGGAACAGAAAAAAATTGCTAAAATTGAACTTGCGATGCAAAAAATAAAGGAGGCAGATGTGAAAATAAAAGACTGGGAGGAGCAACAGAGAAAGAGAGAAAATGAGAAGGAGAGGGAGGAAAAGGAGGCAGAAGAGAGAAATGAGAAGCAGGACAGACCAAAAAAACGGCAAAGGTGCTACTCAGAGAGAAGATGGAGCGGCTGTGGCGCAGGAGGTAGAGCCGCCGTCTAATGATCGCAAGGTTGGATGGCGGTTCGAGCCCCGGCTGGCCACATGTCGAAGTGTCCTTGGGCAAGACACTGAACCCCAAATTGCTCCCAGTGAGCAGGCCGGCGCCTTACATGGTAGCTTGCCGCCATTGGTGTGTGAATGTGTGTGTGAATGGGTGAATGAGAGGCCGTTGTAAAGCGCTTTGGATAAAGGCGCCCCGGTGTTTACCCACATCTTCAACGCCTCGCTGGAACTGTGTCACGTCCCAGCGTGCTTCAAGGCGTCAACCATCATCCCCATCCCCAAGAAGGCCAAGGTCACAGGCCTCAACGACTACAGACCCGTCGCTCTGACCTCTGTGCGTGCAGTAAGATGCCACAAAACTCATGTCCGGTAGCTTTCTTTCAAGGAATTTCAAAAATAAAAGTCCCGTAAAACAATTGTTATTTCTCGCTGTGAGAAATAGAGATGCGGCGTGAGAGCGTGAGAACTGGTTGAAATGCGTGAGTCTCACGGTGATTGCGTGAGACTTGGCAGCTCTGCTATAACATCTTCATATACACCATACAGGCTACTGATTAACAGTAGGCAAATGCCCATTGAACAGATTTATTCATTATCCTATCTTATACTAATAGTCAGCTAATCTACTACTGCTGTAGCCTCCATGTCTTCATGTTAGGACTTGGCACCCCTCCACCCAAACATGCTCTACCCACCCTCCACCCTCCACCCAGCCATGACACCACCACCCTCCACCCAACCATGACACCACCACCCTAAATATATGGTTGATGGACTGTATATACATTTAAAAAAAAAGAATATACAGTATATAGTTAAGACTTTAATGCAGGCCTATTCTGGTTTGGTCATTTGGTTAACCACAACATTCTCCAATGGGTCACTGAATTGGAACTTAACAGAGAAAAATTAGACACACAAACATATACATAAACACATTACAAACTTTATATAAGGCTTTATATTGTGCTTTGTTCTAGACTAGGAGGGAGACCAGAGTCACAGTGGTCCATAGAAACAAGGGCCAAAGTGCCCCCTGGTGGATGTAGTAGCAGCTACAGGCAGGGCCCTTGCCGACCACACAGGTGGCCAAGTTCCGCCTTGTGCACAGCCACCAGCTCTACCACCGGCAAACAGCAGGAGGAACTGTAGAGCGCCAGGGTCACGTTCTCTCCCCCGGGCCCCACGGCGGAGGTGGTGTTCAGGGTGGCCATTACTTTGATGAAGGTTGATGCTCTCAATGCCAGCCCCGTTTCTGTCCGTCATAGAGAGAGAGTGAGTGATTAGCAGTGTCCAAATTTGACCGAACACTATCATTGTCATGTTTCTACATCATGTTGTTATATCACTATTTGCACTTCTGGTTAGACGCTAAACTGAATTTCATTGAATAGTACTTGTACTCTGCAATGGCAATAAAGTTTAATCTGATCTAATGAATGAGTTTTTAGCCCCTAAATCACTACTGTTGATGAACCCGTTCGCTGTGCGATATAAATATAAAATAAAACAACATCTGCTTGGATCAGATGAACGCTTCGGTCCAGTTTTTGTCAACGCGCCCCCGCACTGAGAACACACTGCTTGGCGGGGGCACTACAATTCGGCCTTTTGTTCACATCACGTCACAGCAGCAACCCCACACAGGGCCTTCGACAGTAACCTTTGACCTCAGCCATGTTGGCTCAAAGTACAGTACAGTTGCAGCCATGTTGGCTCAAAGTACAGTACAGTTGCTCTTACCGTGCAGTGTTTCAGCTTCCACTGGTGCAACTGGATGACAAGGACAGGACACCAGGACCAGAACACATTTCAACTGTTAAAAAAAGGAGAACGGATAATTTATGTCACATTCAGTTGGTTGTACAGTTTCCACTATCAACATTTAAAAAACAGCCATTCAAACATACACAATCAGAATTAAAATAAAAAATAAAAAACAGGAGCACAACAAAATGTTCGTTTTGGGTCGAGTCGGACTTCAGAAAGTAGAGGTGAGTAAAAAAGTAAAAAGGGCAGAACTGCTCGGATCAGAAACGCTTCGGTCCATTGTTGTCACGGCAACAGAGCGCTGTGAACAGGCTGCTGGGCTCTGCTGCTTCATTCGGCCTTTCGTTACATCACCTCCAGGCAGTTCTGCAGCCATGTTGGCTCAGAGTACAGGGCAGTGGCAGCCATGTTGGCTCAAAGTGCAGTGGCAGCCATGTTGGCTCAAGTACAGTGCAGTGGCAGCCATGTTGGCTCAAAGAACAGTGCAGTTGCTCTTACCATGTAGTATCTCAACTTCCACTGGTGCAACTGGATGATGTTGGTGCACAGAGGGACATCAGGACCAGAACACATTTCAACTGTTACAAAAAAGGAGAAAAAAGAACTGTCAGAAACAGCTATGAAGCTACACTGAACAGAAATATTAAACTCTATAAACGCCACAAAGGTGACGGGGGGGGCTGAGCTGCGTGGATCAGTTAAACGCTTCGGTCTAGTTTTTGTCAAGGCTCCTCCGTGCTGGCGGGGGGGCTACAATTCGGCCTTTTGTTTACATCACGTCACAGCAGCAGCAACAACAACAACCTGGACTAGTGGGACAGTTAGAAGCAATGCTTCTAGAGGGGGGGGGTCCCACACAATCTGACCTGACAACAGTTAGTTCATCACATCACACTCAACACACAAGCATGCAGAGACAGACAGACACCCACACTCAGAGACACACAGAGAGAGAGACACCCACACAGAGAGACACAGAGAGAGAAACACTCACAGACAGAGAAAGAGACACCCACACACAGAGAGACACACCCACAGAGAGAGAGAGACACACCCACACACAGAGAGAGAGAGACACACCCACACACAGAGAGACAGAGACACACACACGCACAGAGAGAGAGAGAGAGAGACACACACAAACACACACAGAGACACATCCACAGAGAGAGACACACAGACAGAGAGAGACACCCACAGAGAGAGAGACACACACAGACAGAGAGAGATACAGTGCAGTGGCAGCCATGTTGGCTCAACGTACAGTGCAGTTGCTCTTACCATGTAGTATCTCAGCTTCCACTGGTGCAACTGGATGATGTTGGTGCACAGAGGGACATCAGGACCAGAACACATTTCAACTGTTAGAAAAAGGGAGAAATAAGTCAGACCATGGCTACTGAGAAACAGCTATGAAGCTCATCTACACTGAACAGAAATATAAAACTCTATAAACACCACAAAGGTGACAGGGGGGCTGAGCTGCGTGGATCAGTTAAACGCTTCGGTCTAGTTTTTGTCAAGGCTCCTCCGTGCTGGCGGGGGGCTACAATTCGGCCTTTTGTTTACATCACGTCACAGCAGCAGCAACAACAACAACCTGGACTAGTGGGACAGTTAGAAGCAATGCTTCTAGAGGGGGGGGGTCCCACACAATCTGACCTGACAACAGTTAGTTCATCACATCACACTCAACACACAAGCATGCAGAGACAGACACCCACACTCAGAGACACACAGAGAGAGAGACACCCACACAGAGAGACACAGAGAGAAACACTCAGACAGAGAAAGAGACACCCACACACACACACACACAGAGAGAGACACACCCACAGAGAGAGAGAGACACACCCACACACAGAGAGAGAGAGACACACCCACACACAGAGACACACACACACACACACAGAGAGAGAGAGAGAGACACACACAAACACACACAGAGACACATCCACAGAGAGAGACACACAGACAGAGAGAGACACCCACAGAGAGAGAGACACACACAGACAGAGAGAGAGATACAGTGCAGTGGCAGCCATGTTGGCTCAACGTACAGTGCAGTTGCTCTTACAATGTAGTATCTCAGCTTCCACTGGTGCAACTGGATGATGTTGGTGCACAGAGGGACATCAGGACCAGAACACATTTCAACTGTTAGAAAAAGGGGAGAAATAAGTCAGACCATGGTCACTGAGAAACAGCTATGAAGCTCATCTACACTGAACAGAATTATAAAACTCTATAAACGCCACAAAGGTGACGGGGGGGCTGAGCTGCGTGGATCAGTTAAACGCTTCGGTCTAGTTTTTGTCAAGGCTGCTCCGTGCTGGCGGGGGGGCTACAATTCGGCCTTTTGTTTACATCACGTCACAGCTGCAACAACAACAACCTGGACTAGTGGGACAGTTAGAAGCAAAGCTTCTAGAGGGGGGGGGGTCCCACACAATCTGACCTGACAACAGTTAGTTCATCACATCACACTCAACACACAAGCATGCAGAGACAGACACCCACACTCAGAGACACACAGAGAGAGAGACACCCACACAGAGAGACACAGAGAGAGAAACACTCACAGACAGAGAAAGAGACACCCACACACACACAGAGAGAGACACACCCACAGAGAGAGAGAGACACACCCACACACAGAGAGAGAGAGACACACCCACACACAGAGACACACACACACACAGAGAGAGAGAGAGAGAGACACACACAAACACACACAGAGACACATCCACAGAGAGACACACAGACAGAGAGAGACACCCACACAGACAGAGAGAGATACAGTGCAGTGGCAGCCATGTTGGCTCAAAGTACAGTGCAGTTGCTCTTACCGTGTAGTATCTCAGCTTCCACTGGTGCAACTGGATGATGTTGGTGCACAGAGGGACATCAGGACCAGAACACATTTCAACTGTTAGAAAAAGGGGAGAAATAAGTCAGACCATGGCTACTGAGAAACAGCTATGAAGCTCATCTACACTGAACAGAAATATAAAACTCTATAACACCACAAAGGTGACAGGGGGGCTGAGCTGCGTGGATCAGTTAAACGCTTCGGTCTAGTTTTTGTCAAGGCTCCTCCGTGCTGGCGGGGGGGCTACAATTCGGCCTTTTGTTTACATCACGTCACAGCAGCAACAACAACAACCTGGACTAGTGGGATAGTTAGAAGCAACGCTTCTAGAGGGGGGGGGGGTCTCACACAATCTGACCTGACACAACTGTTGGTTCATCACATCAGCCTCAACACACTCGAGCATGCAGAGACAGACACCCACACTCAGAGACACACAGAGAGAGAAACACTCACACAGACAGAGAAAGAGACACCCACACACAGACAGAGAGACACACCCACAGAGAGAGAGACACACCCACACACAGAGAGAGAGAGACACACCCACACACACAGAGAGAGAGACACACAGACACACACAGAGAGAGAGAGACACACCCACACACACACAGAGAGAGAGAGAGACGCACCCACAGAGAGAGAGAGACACAGACAGAGAGACAGACAGAGAGACACACAGAGAGACACAGACAGACACACACACAGAGAGACACAGAGAGACACACAGACAGAGAGACAGACACACAGACACACACCTTCCAGTCCCAGCTCCTCTTCCAGCCACAGGTGTCCAGGTGGTTGAGGGTCCAGCAGCAACATGGAGGCTCTGGGGACAGAGAGACAAAGTCCAGCATTGGAGGAAACAACTTGACCAACAATTCAGAGTCAGTCTCTCCTTCCCTCTCTCCTCCTCCCTCCTTCTCTAGTCATCTTTATTACCCCACAAGAGGGACATTCAGTTGGTTGTACAGTTTCCACTATCAACATTTTAAAAACAGCCATTCAAACATACACAATCAAAATAAAAACTAGCAGCACAGCAAAATGTAGGTTTTTGGGTCGAGTTGGACTTCAGAAAGTTACGGTGAGTAAAAAAGTAAAACGGGCAGAACTGCTCGGATCAGAAACGCTTCGGTCCATTGTTGTCACGGCAACAGAGCACTGTGAACAGCCTGCTGGGCTCTGCTGCTTCATTCGGCCTTTCGTTACATCACCTCCAGGCAGTTCTGCAGCCATGTTGGCTCAGAGTACAGGGCAGTGGCAGCCATGTTGGCTCAAAGTACAGTGACAGCCATGTTGGCTCAAGTACAGTGCAGTGGCAGCCATGTTGGCTCAAAGTACAGTGCAGTTGCTCTTACCGTGTAGTATCTCAGCTTCCACTGGTGCAACTGGATGATGTTGGTGCACAGAGGGACATCAGGACCAGAACACATTTCAACTGTTAGAAAAAGGGAAAAATAAGTCAGACCATGGCTACTGAGAAACAGCTATGAAGCTCATCTACACTGAACAGAAATATAAAACTCTATAAACGCCACAAAGGTGACGGGGGCTGAGCTGCGTGGATCAGTTAAACGCTTCGGTCTAGTTTTTGTCAAGGCTCCTCCGTGCTGGCGGGGGGGCTACAATTCGGCCTTTTGTTTACATCACGTCACAGCAGCAGCAACAACCTGGACTAGTGGGATAGTTAGAAGCAATGCTTCTAGAGGGGGGGGGTCCCTCCTCAATCTGACCTGAAACAACTATTGTTTCATCACATCACCCTCACACGCATACAGACAGAGAGAGACGCACCCACAGAGACACACCCACACTCAGAGAGAGAGAGAGACACACCCACAGAGAGAGAGGGAGACACACCCACAGAGAGAGAGAGAGACACACCCAGAGAGAGAGAGAGACACACCCACAGAGAGAGAGACACACACACACACAGAGAGAGAGAGACACACACACACAGTGAGACAGAGAGACAGAGAGAGAGACACCCACACAGAGGGAGAGACAGACACACAGAGAGACACAGACAGACACACACACAGAGAGACACACAGACACACACCTTCCAGTCCCAGCTCCTCTTCCAGCCACAGGTGTCCAGGTGGTTGAGGGTCCAGCAGCAACATGGAGGCTCTGGGGACAGAGAGACAAAGTCCAGCATTGGAGGAAACAACTTGACCAACAATTCAGAGTCAGTCTCTCCTTCCCTCTCTCCTCCTCCCTCCTTCTCTAGTCATCTTTATTACCCCACAAGGAGGACATTCAGTTGGTTGTACAGTTTCCACTATCAACATTTTAAAAACAGCCATTCAAACATACACAATCAAAATAAAAACTAGCAGCACAGCAAAATGTATGTTTTTGGGTCGAGTTGGACTTCAGAAAGTTACGGTGAGTAAAAAAGTAAAAAGGGCAGAACTGCTCGGATCAGAAACGCTTCGGTCCATTGTTGTCACGGCAACAGAGCGCTGTGAACAGGCTGCTGGGCTCTGCTGCTTCATTCGGCCTTTCGTTACATCACCTCCAGGCAGTTCTGCAGCCATGTTGGCTCAGAGTACAGGGCAGTGGCAGACATGTTGGCTCAAAGTACAATGCAGTGGCAGCCATATTGGCTCAAAGTACAGTGCAGTGGCAGCCATGTTGGCTCAAAGAACAGTGCAGTTGCTCTTACCGTGTAGCATTTCACCTTCCGCTGGTGCAACTGGATGATGTTGGTGCACAGAGGGACATCAGGACCAGAACACATTTCAACTGTTAGAAAAAGGAGAAAAAAGAACAGTGAGAAACAGCTATGAAGCTCATCTACACAGAACAGAAATATAAAACTCTATAAACGCCACAAAGTGACATTTCATTAAAAGTTTGGATCCAAACTTCCCAAATGCACCACAACCTTCTGCTATAGATGATATCCTCCAAATTCCTCCCAATCTAAAAGGCCTAATTTCAAGTATTTACTCTAGCATATCATCCCTCGGAGACACTTCCCTCCACAAAATTAAAGAGAAATGGCAGGAGGAGCTAGGGGACGTAATACCCGATGACTCCTGGACTGAGGCCCTGACGAGAGTTAACGGGAGCACATCATGTGCTAGACTAGGCGTAATCCAATTTAAGGTCCTGCACCGAATTCACCTTTCCAAATCTAGGCTAGCCAGAATCTATCCTGACGTGGATGAGAATTGTAGCAGATGTCATAACGCTCCGGCAACGCTAACACACATGTTTTGGTCATGTCCCTTATTATTTGATTATTGGTCAGCAGTTTTCAGTACCCTCTCACAGGCACTAGATCTGAACCTGCAACCTAACGCCTACTCAGCTATCTTTGGCATAGCGCCAACTGACCAACAGATTATTAACAAGCATAAAGACATTGTGGCATTTGCCACTCTACTTGCTCGACGGAGGATTTTGCTTTGTTGGAAATCCCCCAAACCACCGAATTCCTCCTTATGGTTGACTGACCTTATGCTTCACTTGAAACTTGAAAAGATTAAATATACACTTAGGGGGTCCAAAGACCGCTTTTATTTCACCTGGAACCCAATAATATCCTATTTCAACAAACTAAAAACCCTCCCTGACAATGCAAGTGCGCTGGATGCTGAGTGATGACATATGTTGTGAATCTATTTATCAGGATAAACCCCTAGAGATACATCATCTCGTTCTAGAGAGGGACATATTACAATCATAACAGACATGGTATCACAGACCAACACGACCATCTCATCTATCCTCACTTACAAATGAATTGCACTTTATTTCTCTTTATCTCTTTGATTACTTACCTGTACTGTCTTCATTACCTATCACCACTGTTATTATTATTATTTATTGTTGTTTATTTATATCCTTCGTCCTGGGATGCACCACTTGGGATTTTGTGGGGTGGGGGGGGGGTGGGGGAGGGTTGGGACATGTTTGTGTTTTGTGTAAAAACAAACCAAAACTGAAAAGTATTATTTTGTATATCTGTAACATCTCAATAAAAAGAAAGTAAAAAATAAATAAAATTAACGCCACAAAGGTGACAGGGGGGCTGAGCTGCGTGGATCAGTTAAACGCTTCGGTCTAGTTTTTGTCAAGGCTCCTCCGTGCTGGCGGGGGGGCTACAATTCGGCCTTTTGTTTACATCACGTCACAGCAGCAACAACAACAACCTGGACTAGTGGGATAGTTAGAAGCAACGCTTCTAGAGGGGGGGGGGGTCCCACACAATCTGACCTGACACAACTGTTGGTTCATCACATCAGCCTCAACACACTCGAGCATGCAGAGACAGACACCCACACTCAGAGACACACACAGAGAGAGAGACACCCACACAGAGAGAGAAACACTCACACAGACAGAGAAAGAGACCCCCACCCACACGCACAGAGACGCACCCACAGAGAGAGAGAGACACACCCACACACACAGAGAGACACACCCACAGAGAGAGAGACACACCCACACACACAGAGAGAGAGAGAGACACAGACACACACACAGACAGACACACACCTTCCAGTCCCAGCTCCTCTTCCAGCCACAGGTGTCCAGGTGGTTGAGGGTCCAGCAGCAACATGGAGGCTCTGGGGACAGAGAGACAAAGTCCAGCATTGGAGGAAACAACTTGACCAACAATTCAGAGTCAGTCTCTCCTTCCCTCTCTCCTCCTCCCTCCTTCTCTAGTCATCTTTATTACCCTACAAGAGGGACATTCAGTTGGTTGTACAGTTTCCACTATCAATATTTTAAAAACAGCCATTCAAACATACACAATGGGGAAAAATAAATAAAAACAGGAGCACAGCAAAATGTTTGCTTTGGGTCAAGTCTGACTTCAGAAAGTAAAGGTGAGTAAAAAAGTAAAAAGAGCCGAACGGCTCGGATCAGAAACGCTTCGGTCCATTGTTGTCACGGCAACAGAGCGCTGTGAACAGCCTGCTGGGCTCTGCTGCTTCATTCGGCCTTTCGTTACATCACCTCCAGGCAGTTCTGCAGCCATGTTGGCTCAAAGTACACTGGCAGCCATGTTATCTCAAAATACAGTGCAGTGGCAGTCATGTTGGCTCAGAGTACAACGCAGTGGCAGCCATGTTGGCTCAAAGTACAGGGCAGTTGCTCTTACCGTGTAGTATCTCAGCTTCCACCGGTGCAACTGGATGATGTTGGTGCACAGAGGGACATCAGGACCAGAACACATTTCAACTGTTAGAAAAAGGGAAAAATAAGTCAGACCATGGTCACTGAGAAACAGCTATGACGCTCATCTACACTGAACAGAAATATAAAACTCTATAAACGCCACAAAGGTGACGGGGGGCTGAGCTGCGTGGATCAGTTAAACGCTTCGGTCTAGTTTTTGTCAAGGCTCCTCCGTGCTGGCGGGGGGGCTACAATTCGGCCTTTTGTTTACATCACGTCACAGCAGCAGCAACAACCTGGACTAGTGGGATAGTTAGAAGCAATGCTTCTAGAGGGGGGGGGTCCCTCCTCAATCTGACCTGAAACAACTATTGTTTCATCACATCACCCTCACACGCATACAGACAGAGAGAGACGCACCCACAGAGACACACCCACACTCAGAGAGAGAGAGAGACACACCCACAGAGAGAGAGAGACACACACACACAGAGAGAGAGAGAGAGACACACACACACAGTGAGACAGAGAGAGAGAGACACCCACACAGAGGGAGAGACAGACACACAGAGACACAGACAGACACACAGACAGAGAGACAGACACACAGACACACACCTTCCAGTCCCAGCTCCTCTTCCAGCCACAGGTGTCCAGGTGGTTGAGGGTCCAGCAGCAACATGGAGGCTCTGGGGACAGAGAGACAAAGTCCAGCATTGGAGGAAACAACTTGACCAACAATTCAGAGTCAGTCTCTCCCTCTCTCCTCCTCCCTCCTTCTCTAGTCATCTTTATTACCCCACAAGAGGGACATTCAGTTGGATGTACAGTTTCCACTATCAATATTTTAAAAACAGCCATTCAAACATACACAATGGGGGAAAATAAATAAAAACAGGAGTACAGCAAAATGTTTGCTTTGGGTCAAGTCTGACTTCAGAAAGTAAAGGTGAGTAAAAAAGTAAAAAGGGACGAACGGCTCGAATCAGAAACGCTTCGGTCCATTGTTGTCACGGCAACAGAGCGCTGTGAACAGCCTGCTGGGCTCTGCTGCTTCCTTCGGCCTTTCGTTACATCACCTCCAGGCAGTTCTGCAGCCATGTTGGCTCAAAGTACAGTGCAGTGGCAGCCATGTTGGCTTAAAGTACAGGGTAGTGGCAGCCATGTTGGCTCAAAGTACAGTGCCGTGGCAGCCATGTTGGCACAAAGTACAGTGCAGTTGCTCTTACCGTGTAGTATCTCAGCTTCCACTGGTGCAACTGGATGATGTTGGTGCACAGAGGGACATCAGGACCAGAACACATTTCAACTGTTAGAAAAAGGGAAAAATAAGTCAAACCATGGCTACTGAGAAACAGCTATGAAGCTCATCTACACTGAACAGAAATATAAAACTCTATAAACGCCACAAAGGTGACGGGGGGCTGAGCTGCGTGGATCAGTTAAACGCTTCGGTCTAGTTTTTGTCAAGGCTCCTCCGTGCTGGCGGGGGGGCTACAATTCGGCCTTTTGTTTACATCACGTCACAGCAGCAGCAACAACCTGGACTAGTGGGATAGTTAGAAGCAATGCTTCTAGAGGGGGGGGGTCCCTCCTCAATCTGACCTGAAACAACTATTGTTTCATCACATCACCCTCACACGCATACAGACAGAGAGAGACGCACCCACAGAGACACACCCACACTCAGAGAGAGAGAGAGACACACCCACAGAGAGAGAGAGAGACACACCCACAGAGAGAGAGAGACACACCCACAGAGAGAGAGAGAGAGACACACACACACACAGAGAGAGACACACACACAGTGAGACAGAGAGAGAGAGAGACACCCACACAGAGGGAGAGACAGACACACAGAGAGACACAGACAGACACACACACAGAGAGACACAGAGAGACACACAGACAGAGAGACAGACACACAGACACACACCTTCCAGTCCCAGCTCCTCTTCCAGCCACAGGTGTCCAGGTGGTTGAGGGTCCAGCAGCAACATGGAGGCTCTGGGGACAGAGAGACAAAGTCCAGCATTGGAGGAAACAACTTGACCAACAATTCAGAGTCAGTCTCTCCCTCCCTCTCTCCTCCTCCCTCCTCCTTTAGTCATCTTTATTACCCCACAAGAGGGACATTCAGTTGGATGTACAGTTTCCACTATCAATATTTTAAAAACAGCCATTCAAACATACACAATGGGGGAAAATAAATAAAAACAGGAGTACAGTAAAATGTTTGCTTTGGGTCAAGTCTGACTTCAGAAAGTAAAGGTGAGTAAAAAAGTAAAAAGGGACGAACGGCTCGGATCAGAAACGCTTCGGTCCATTGTTGTCACGGCAACAGAGCGCTGTGAACAGCCTGCTGGGCTCTGCTGCTTCATTCGGCCTTTCGTTACATCACCTCCAGGCAGTTCTGCAGCCATGTTGGCTTAAAGTACAGTGCAGTGGCAGCCATGTTGGCTTAAAGTACAGGGCAGTGGCAACCATATTGGCTCAAAGTACAGGGCAGTGGCAGCCATGTTGGCTTAAAGTACAGTGCCGTGGCAGCCATGTTGGCTCAAAGTACAGTGCAGTTGCTCTTACCGTGTAGTATCTCAGCTTCCACTGGTGCAACTGGATGATGTTGGTGCACAGAGGGACATCAGGACCAGAACACATTTCAACTGTTAGAAAAAGGGAAAAATAAGTCAAACCATGGCTACTGAGAAACAGCTATGAAGCTCATCTACACTGAACAGAAATATAAAACTCTATAAACACCACAAAGGTGACAGGGGGCTGAGCTGCGTGGATCAGTTAAACGCTTCGGTCTAGTTTTTGTCAAGGCTCCTCCGTGCTGGCGGGGGGCTACAATTCGGCCTTTTGTTTACATCACGTCATAGCAGCAACAGCAACAACAACCTGGACTGGTGGGATAGATTGAAGCAATGCTTCTAGGGGGGGGGGGTCCCACACAACAGAAGGGACATTTATCTAGTTCGAGACTTCGGAGTCTGCTTGCAGTTCTGTTAAGACGTTCCCATAACCAAGTCCAGGACAGACAGTTCTCAGCAGCCTTGGTCACCCCAGAGAAACAACAGTATTGTACCTGGGTAGAGCCACGGGCATCCTCCTGCCTCCATTGAAGCCCCTCAGCTGCTCAGCGACGTTTATGGAACACCCCCCAGGTGCTAGTACGTTTATGGAACACCCCCCAGGTGCTAGTACGTTTATGGAACACCCCCCAGGTGCTAGTACGCCTCCATTAGACTGGCACTCCGCTGAGGGGGGAAGGGAGACGGGGAAAAGGCGGGAAAAGAACAAAGGGAAAAACAAACGGTGAGAAGAGAGGGTCAAAGGTGTTTCCTTGACGACCAGTTATCCCAACCAACAGCCAGGCAACAACAAACCACTCAGAAACAGAACAGAGTTAGTTACCTTGGCGGTCAACGGAGTCCTTGAACCTGGACTTCATCCTACACACACAACACAGTCAGTATTGTTATAAAAGACACCTTGGTATCAATGGGTGTCTTGCCAAACAAATGATGGTTAAATAAATAAAAAAAATGCCTATCTACATTCAATGTGCCTGTCCTGTTGTATTTCTGTGTGAGACACGTGTCGAAGACATGACCTTCCCTTACCAACGCTGTGTGAGAGTATAAAATAATGAGCATTGAGCTAAAACCAGCTAACACTACTGTACCTTATTATGTAGCCAAGAGACAATGAAAGTAATCGGTGGCTGTTTGTGCTAAAGTAGAGTTAGCCATCTGGTTGGGTCACGTGTCCTACTCTTTGTAGCCTAGCAACTTAGCTAGACAGATCGTTTGTTACCTGTTGAACGCCGTGGACTGGACTTAAAACAAACAAATTAAGTCAGCTAGCAGCACTTCATAATTAAACGACTCAACTCCAACTCTCTCTTAGATAATAACACAATCTGTTCCGACCAGTTGAAGAAGTGTGACGGCGTGGCTTCCTGCCGGTGGTTGAACCCAGATATAAACTATTCGGGCGGCGCGTATGTGTGACGTCATTGGTTTTCCTCCAATAGAAGCCCACCAAAGTAAACGGCGGACACACACCAAAGAGTTCCTACTTGTTGGTCGTATAATAATAATAATAATAATAATAATAATAATAATAATAATAATAATAATAATAATAATAACATATGGTGCTTCTGCTTTTCCACTACAGGCAGGAACCATAGGTCCGAAAGGTACCTTTTTGCCAGGCTGCGTGTGACGTGTGACGCTGCACACCGTTGATTGGTCAATGGAAATCGTCACAACATCGTCATCGTACGTTTTCACAGTACACCGCTGAGCGCCATTTTTAAATCTCACAACAGCGTTGAGCAGCAGACTACTACTTCTTACTGTTCTTACTATTACTTCTAACTATGGACACGACGTCTTCGAGTCGGGCAGGAAACGAGGGACTTTTTATTTTAGCCCTGGACTCTAGCATTCGGAATGAGAAGATCTCCCAGGCAATCTCTCGCCGTATTTCACGCAAAAGGAAGCGGGACCAGCTATATATATCTGAATACCTGGCCTTCATGAAGGACTCAGAGCGGCACCGCAGGCAGCATGTCGCTGCGCTGATGGAGAGGGAGGTACGAGATTGTAATCAAGTGCAATAGTGAAACACAACTGTGAACATTTCAAACCTGCAAACGGCGACACTTTAAATGAATGTGCAATAACACTATGTGCAATATGACAACCCTAGGGTACATAAGGTTCAGAGATAGGAAATGTTAGGATACGTATAGCATAGCATAGAGTACAGCACAGTGTTTTATTTGTATAGTGGATAGTGTATATAGCCTTTATTTATGTAAACCAGCTCTTTTTCTCTTCTTGTTTTTAGTAAAACTGTTCCTAGCACCAGGGGAGCCCCCCTCCCAAATTTCGTTGTATGGTACCCGTTCATTCATTCATTCATTCATTCATTCAGGATGCCAGGGAGCAGGCCGCCCAGGAGAGGGAGCAGGCCGCCCAGGAGAGGGAGGATGCCAGGGAGCAGGCCGCCCAGGAGAGGCAGAAAGCCTTCAACCGCGATTTTTTGTCCCTCTTTGGAGAGCTTACCAAGGCCCTGGCAGGACGAAAGGAGTAAAAAGACTGTGCTCTTTTGCAGTTCTGTGCATATAGTTTGAGTTATGTTTAACAAATATTTGTATATAGTTTGAGAGTGAGTTTGCACGTTTGCAGTGTTTTAATTGTATTTCACTACACGTTTGCAGTGTTTTAATTGTATTTCACAACACCTTAATAAAAAACAAGCACCGTGATCTAATCTCCATTTAATTATGTGTGCAAAATAACAGCAGCCGCATAATCAAACACTGCAAAACAAACAACAAGTGTATTGCGAGCTTTCATAAAGCAGACAAGTGAAGGCAGTGGTTTTAAGGGTTCAAAAAACATGACTTTATTATGTGTACATAGCAGAACAAAATCCAATAGAAATTATTCAAACAGGCAGACAATCAGGCAGTAGCCATCTCATATGCTCAACATAACAATGATACTACAGTTAGCTAAAGTAGTAGCCATCTCATATGCTCAACATAACAATGATACTACAGTTAGCTAAAGTAGTAGTCATCTCATATGCTCAACATAACAATGATACTACAGTGAGCTAAAGTAGTAGCCATCTCATATGCTCAACATAACAATGATACTACAGTGAGCTAAAGTAGTAGCCATCTCATATGCTCAACATAACAATGATACTAAAGTAGTAGCCATCTCATATGCTCAACATAACAATGATGCTACAGTGAGCTAAAGTAGCGCATCAGCCCCTGACGCACACCCAGTCCCTCAGTCTCAGCCCTTTGTGGCAGCGCCACCAAGGATGGTTCTGGTGTGTCATGAACACTCCATTCCTGTCTGTAGTCCTCACCATGGGCTTCACAAAGGTTGTGTAGAGCGCAGCATGAAATCACCATTGATTTCACCAGGGCCAGATCACAGTCATTCCGCTTCATAAGGCAACGCCACCTGCCCTTGAGTCTGCCAAAGGCATTCTCAACAGCAACCCTTGCTCTGCTTGTTTTGATGTTGTACTGTAGTTGTTCTTCAGTCAGTCGTCCGTTATCAGAAAATGGCTTCAAAAGCCAGCTTTGCAGGGGATATGCAGCATCCCCTAGAAGGTAGTAATCAATATCACATCCACCAATGTTCCTTGTGCGACCTGAGAAAAGGTTTTCACTGCTGGCTAGCTCCCACAGCTCGGACAAACGGGCATCATGTATACTCCCTGCAAACCCTGTGCAGACATTCCAGAACAATCCCTTTCCGTCTACAACGGCTTGCAGGATGATTGAGTGCCAGCCCTTACGGTTGAAAAAGTCACAGTGGTATTCTCTTGGTGCCAAAATGGGGATGTGAGATCCGTCAATAGCACCAACACATTGTGGAACCCCCCATCTCTGCTCGAAGTAGTCAGCCATTTCCTCAAACTTTTCCTGGGTTGGAAGACGAATCAGTTCTGGTACTAGTATCGCTTCTACAGCAGCGTAGAAGTCTCTCACACACCGCCACACAGTTGTGATACTGACACCAAACAGATGTGATACACTTCTGTACTTGGAGTTGGTCGCCAATTTCCACAGTGCCATCGCTACTCTTTTGTTGAGGGGGACACACAAGCGGAAGGCTGTGTCTCGTCTCTCCATGGCTGGTCGAAGTTTATGGCACATTCCGACATTCTGAAATTCTGTACCCACTGTACATCGGTGAAATCAGGGACCACGAAATCCCACCACTCGTTAGCTCTGTTGATAGCCCAAGCTGACGGGGCGCTGCGAAGTTTTCACAAAAACTGAAGCATCTGTAATAGATCAGAGATAAGTTATATGTGTTTTGTAAATTCGGAATAAACCCAAAGGCAGTCATATACTAGAAATAGCCGTGAAGGATAACAAAACCCACCTGTGTTTGTTGATTACGCCGACGAACAAAGCCAACATCGTCGCTCCTTACGATAGCCCACATAAGTTTCTTTCTCTTTTCAGCATTCCTCTTTCGAGTACCCTTCCTTCTGTCTTCTCTCTTTTCTCTCTTTTCTCTTCTTCTCCGACTCAATCAATGGCCAAATCGTTTCCTCTCTCTCTCCCTCTCCCCCCCTCTCTCTCTCTCTCTCTCTCTCTCTCTCTCTCTCTCTCTCTCTCTCTTCCTCTCTCTCTCTCTCTTTCTCTTTCTCTCCAAAAAACCACGGTTAATAATATACCACATGCCGAGGAAAAAGTATACGAAGTTCCTCCATGTTGCTATTGTTGTGGCTGTGTTGTGTCTCGTGAATATATACGTCACCACCATGGCGCGCTGTTATGACGCGTAACTCCGCCTACTATCTCCTACTCCTCCTACTCATTCCTGGTCTCTTGTGTATAGTGGAAAACGTCTCGTACCCGGAACTGTTCAAATGCGAGCCGAGCCGACCCGGGCCGGTCAATGGAAAAGCGCCAATATTGTGGCGGATTTTCTTGTACCTATGTACTCAAATCGATCGAAACTCAAATAAGAAGAAGTTGGGGAGTTGGGGCTCCTTGGTACTTTCCAAAAAGCCAGGTGCTTAGTCATGCTCAATCACATGTCATAACCAGATATGAACATTGCTGGGCCTTAGCTCAGGTCAGCTCAGGTCAGGTCACATAGCTATCATAGCACAAGAAATACAATGACACAAATACATTTTCAATCACGTTCTCAAGTCACACAGCTAAGAATACAATGAAACAAATACATTTTCAATCACAATATATATATATCTTATATATCTTATTAGTTCCCGGGGTGCCAGTGGGTTGGTTGATGGCTCAAAATGACCGTATAGCGATGGTGGAGTTAGCAAAGTAGTATTGTGTTTTTACCACCTTCCTAGCCGGTGTTATTCACGGACAAATACGGTGCCCGGGGCACAGTCTTTACGAGTTAATAACGTCGCTTTACCGGGGCTTACTGTGAAAATTCAAATGTGTCCGGACAGGGGAGAGGGGCGGGATCGTAAATCACTTTGAATGGAGTCGATTGGAGACCCCCATTGATGTCGACACTGCTCGGAGTGAATTTAAGCATTTGACGCATGTTGAACTCCCAGTTCATTGAGTTAGAGTTAGTTCATTGAGTTAGTTAATGAGATTTCATGCATTTCAAGTGGCATATTTGTAATCATGACGATGTAGTCATGTCTAAGAATGCATTTCACCATGTTAATGTTAATTATTGTTAATACATGTTAATTCCCAGTATAGTGAAAATACCACCGCTCATCCGTGATCAGACTTAGCTGGGGTGCTGCAGCTGAAGAGTATCAAATAGAGTGCAAAAAAGCAGCATCTGCACACTCAAATATGTGCAAAAAACTATGTTTATTGCAAGCTTTCGGTCCCCAGGCTATCGGACAATGTAAACAAAAGCTGTATGACAAGTTTGTATGACGCAGTTTGACGAGGCTGAAAGCGCACAGGGTTGCCAGATGGGATTGACAATTTACAGCCTAAACTTTCTATAACCTCAAAATCAAGTAGCCCATTCGGCGGTAACCCGCTCCATCTGGCAACCCTGGACGCAACTCTGCAACCCTGAACGCGAAATGCATTTTGGGAAATAGGAGCCGAGCTAGTGTCCATCGTAACCGACTTCAATTTTCACGGAAGTAACTGCTCGCCTACTAAATTTCTCGCATACTCAAATCTCACATACTGTACAGTGTGAACGTACTACACACTCTATAATCCATAATCTCACGTCTTGGCTCAAAAAGAGTTGCAGACTTGCAAAGGTGGAAGGGCGTTCAGCTGGGCTACATCTCCACAGCCAATCCGATGCTGGCTTGTTCTATCAATCAGGCTAGCAATTGCAATCAACGCTCTCCATTCGAATTGAAAAGAAGAAGAAGAAGAAAGTTCAACATTGAAGATGGAAGCTTCTGGCCACGCTCGTCGACCTCAAGTGAGTGATAGAAATTGTGTGATATTACGAATACATCTAACTAATGTTTGCCTACTATATTATGATGCGTGTATCCATATCAATACCTATAATTCGACCTGCATGCATCACCTACAATCGTGATTTTAGCGTAACCTTACTAACCTTACTAGACTAATGTTAGCTAGCACTAGCTGCCTAATTAGCTGACAACATATTAACTATGATCATTATGTAGCGTAATTGTGGTAGAGTCAGTCACTTTTGTGTTTCAGTTTACAATGTCCCTATAGTACAATGTGGGGTAGAGGGTGCATTCACTTTGTGGAAAGTTTGAGCAATGTTAAGCAGTGGCGGCTGGTGCAAATTTTTTTGGGTGGGGCACAGCAGTGTGGCGGGGGGGTCCTCTTTCGCGCGCGCAGCGCCCGCGATTTTATTTTCGTGTGCACAATTTTTTTTTCTCGTGCACGCGCATAAAACATGCACTGGCGCTCAAAACAAAGACGTAATTTCACTTTACCCACGCAATACCCACTTAAATATATGTGAGGATACGTAACGGCGTTTTGTGACAGAACTTTCACTTTCATTCATGAAATTCACCCAGTCTGTGTTACTGTTTACACAAGTACAATCACAGTGTGACAGTCAGATGGAGCATTCGGTAAACAACAACAGCAAGGTAATGCATCAGCTGAGTTAAAGAAAACCAACTCTTACCTTTGATGACAGAACATGAGCCGTGTTTACCCGTACCTCCGCCTTGCCCCGCGCATATTGCTATGAATAGTTCGAAGATAGGTGCTTGCCCGTTAGGTGCGAGGCTGCTTGGTTAACCCATTAGCGGGAACATTATTAGTTGCACAAAATAGGCTGATTTAATTGACCATGAACATCAGAGACAGACATTACGAATGTTCATTTAAAACACTCCGGAAGCCCGAAAACCGGAAGTCGGAAGTCCTCAGCATAATGCATTGTCTGCAATACAACAAGAAATAGAGACAGCCAATTGGAGCGCTGCTACAGCTCACGTGTAAGCGAAAAGTATTCGTCATGGCATAGACTTGCATTGACCGGCGCCCCGCGTTCTCCCCCTATGTATTTTAACAGTGAGTTTTACACACACACACACACACACACACACACACACACACACACACAGATAAAAATGTTTATTGTATTGGAGGATTTTTAATGAATGCTGATAGGCGCCGACAGAATATCAGCCGCATTTTGTGAATAAACAATGTTTATTTAAAAAAAAAAACTTTTACAAATCGCAACTAGGAAGTGAAGGTGGGGGCGGCGCCCCAGCGCCCTCTATCGGCCAGCCGCCACTGATGTTAAGGTTAGATGGTTTGAGCAAACGTTAGCTAGCTAATAATAATCCAGCTATGTATTGCATGCAAAAAGTGGGGCCCTCATCCAATTAAGTTTTTTTTTTCATTTGGATAATTTACTCACACTTGGATAATGTATCACAATGCACGATTTGTAACACATGGGACTTTGACATGCTGGACACACTCCGAATATCCCTGTAGTTTTCAAAATATATAGCCTAACATTATTCTTTGTCTGAAATCTGGGTTTTAGCTATAGGTGAAACTAGCATCTTGTGCTACTTGTAACTATGTTTCAGCTAGTTTCAGTCAGGAAAAGGTTGTTAAATGAAAGATAACGTTTATTTTAGGCAGTACTTAATTAATTGTATTTTATGTTACAGGACATTCTGACAGACCAGCTTCTGGAGCGGGTGCAATCAAGATTGCAGCAAGCACTAGACAGATTACCCCTGGATCTAGATTATTTAGATTTCCTATGTAAAAATGAGCTTATATCATTTGCTGACCAAACTAACATTGCCTGTAGCACACAGATTTCACTTCCAAGTAAAATAAAAGTTATACATCACTTTAATTACAGGAATAGTGGCCATGAAAAAAAACATGTTATTTTTCAATTGTAAATTGTATTAATTCTTGAAATTGTGCATGGGTCAATGTCTTTTCTCTTACAGTTTGGGTTGACTTTTTGGCCATCCAGGCCTATACAATGGTTTGCTGCAGGTGTTGCAGGGCCTGGATAATATGATCCCGTCCATGGTAGTCTGAAGGAGACAGGGGGTTCACCACAGACTGAAGTGTTGTCATCGCCAACTCTGATAGGGGGCACTCAATCTCTGGGACCACTATTCCTCTGTGTGGGGCTTCGTCAGTCAGCACTGCTCCCTCCCAGTCAACGTCGGGTTCTTGAATGTCCTAGACAAATCAAAACCCAAGTACATTTTTATACTGTAGTTGTCAGTATATATGACATAAGTTTGGACGAGGAAAGATAATTGTCAGGTCCTTTGTTCTGTTGGTAGGTAAAAGAGGACATATTGCACTTTTATTTTCCATAACCAAGTATTTCACAAAGGTCGCAATCATTTAAAATGTGCTCCAGAAAGGCAGAAAACAACACTTTGATATAACTTGAGACCGAATGCAAAAAACAGTGCAGAAAAACAGAAAAAACTGCTTTCTCAGAACAGGCCGCTGAGACACTTTCAGAACAGCTCTGTTAAAGACTGAAAACAGCTCCTTAAGAGATTGTCAAAAGAGACTCTGAAAATGAAACGTTGATAACTTTTGAGCAAAAGGCTGCACACACGTAATTCAAGTTGCTCTGATTGTCATTTAGAGTTACATTATAGGAGCATTCAACAACAACCGCCTCAGGCAGGCGGTTCAGGACCATGTCCGCAAGGACAAATAGACTGAAGCTCAGCTTCTACCCTAGGGCCATTCAGGCCCAGAACACAGCAAAGACCTAGGTTCTAGGCCCTGGACAATCTAGAGTCTAGACAATGTGATGGCAGCTACTAGATTGTAATCAAGTGCAATACTGAAATACAACTGTGAACATTTCAAACCTGCAAACTGCGACACTTTAAATGAATGTGAAATAATACTATGTGCAATATGACAACCCTTGTGTACAGAAGGTTCAGAGATAGGAAATGTTAGGATATTTATAGCATAGCATAGAGTACAGCACAGTGTTTTATTTGTATAGTATAGTAGTATAGTATAGTGGATAGTGTATAGCCTTTATTTATGTAAACCAGCCCTTTTCCCTTCTTGTTTTTAGTATTTCTTTCCTAGCACCAGGGGAGCCCCCCCTCCTAAATTTCGTTGTTTGGTACCTGTACTGTATTAATGACAATAAAGACCATTCATTCATTCATTCATTCATTCAACAACAAGTCAAAATGTGCTCCAGAGAGGCAGAAAACAACACTTTGATATAACTTGAGAACGAATGCAAAAAACAGTGCACTCTCAGAACAGGCCGCTGAGACACTTTCAGAACAGCTCTGTTAATGACTGAAAACAGCTCCTTAAGAGATTGTCAAAAGAGACTCTGGAAATGAAACGTTGATAACTTTTGAGCCAAAGGCTGCACACACGTAATTCAAGTTGCTCTGATTGTCATTTAGAGATACGGTATATAGTACAGGTATTTTGTGAGAAAAGAGGGGGGAACCTCAGACAAATTGCAACAGAAAATCTTTCAACTGTTTATTGCTCATAAATGTCTCCTATATGACGTATAAAAAGTCTTAAGAAATCCATGTGGTGGAAAGTATATATTTTTTTGCCATAACCTGGTAACACGTTTTTGCTTCCAAAAATGACATTATAAAGCTTTAAAATGTTGAAACTTAAATCGAATCACTAAATTATTATACTTTTATACAAGGCAACATAAATTGGCAGTAATCAACATTAATATAGGCATTGATTAACATCAATTGAAAACAATATTATTAAAATATCACTTTTATGTTACTTTCAAAATATTTGTGACTAGATTTGCACTAATCAACATGTTGGCACTATTGAACAAAAACGTAAACATGTTAACTTTTAAGTAAAACTTTATCAGTAGGTGTCTGGTTCATCTTCACCATCTTCATCGTCATCATCTTCATCACATGCAGCCTGAGATGAGTTTGCACACCCCAATCCTTTGCAGTTGCTACATGCAACAGAGCACTCAATGCCATGCTTCTTGCATGTGCACCTCAGGCTGCTGCAGTCTGTCTTGCAGGTGCATCTGATGAACCGGAGGAGTTCCTGTGGAGCTGGTGGTAAGTCAGTTTGGACAGGGACAAGCCTCATCACTCTCTTTCCATCCCCATTCTTGTGGCAGGAGTTCATTTGAGGTTCCCTTCCACTACTGCACCTGGTAGGACACACGAAGACTGTGGTACTTCGCTGCTGCTGACGTAGGTGGCAGACTCTGCGGCTGTACATGAGAAGTGCTAATAGCTACCTTCTCACAAAAGCGATAGTGTCGTAGAGAGTCGAGTTCCTCTCCAGGTTTCCCATTGTCCAGGCACAGCAAAGCATTCTCTCCTGCTGACACAACTGCTGTGGTAGCTGACTGTGTGTCAAACACTTTAGCCTGCTCACAGAAGTCATCACTGGTTGTGAATTTCTTGAGGGGAGCTCCTTTCCCAATGCCATGAATGTGGGAGGTAGTGTCACACCCAGCTATTGCATGGATGAAGAGGATGTGAGGGCAAACACTGGGACCCAACTGCTGCTTGGCGGCCTTGATGTTCCAGACACGTGGCTTCTTCATGCTCTTCTTCGCCTCAGGTTTGAAGAAGAGGTCATGTGACTTGAGGTTGGTTTGGTATATGAGGAGGACGAGCAGATCTGTATCATCACCAATGAGCACAGTGTTTGTTACTGTGGCAAACTGCACTGCTTTTTGCACAATGAGGAGATCAGCATCACCTGGAGCATGGTACGTCTGACAGTTCTTCTGTAGGTGACCACTGAGCATGTTGATGAACTGCTGCTTGTTTGTGTTGTTTGAAAGGAACAGTTCATCGTAATAGGTATGTCTTCATCCATGGTTACGGCTGCTCCAGTCCTCCCACCTGCTCGCGGTGTGTCATGTCTTTTGTGGATGTGCCCTGATAACCGTCGAACACAACAACTGCCTCTCCATACTTCCTTGTGACATACTTGCTGTACAGCTTGCAGATGTCCTTGTATGTGGATCCACGTGTCCATGGGATGCGCTGAACCAATACTCCACCATTCAGAACATACTGAACATGGCCTGTGTTTCTCGGAAGGTTTGATTGATTGATTGAAAACTTTATTAGAAGATTTGCAGAAGTAGGTACATGAAAGTACATATTACATACAAGGTCAACTAACAGGATAAAAACCCAAGAAAGCCACTGGCTTATTTCAATTGGGGTCCTTGATTCTCAATTCATCGTTACATGTAAGACAGACAAAAAAGCTAGTACTATCTACAAGATAATACAGACAAATAACTATTACTATCTACAAGATAAACACACATCCATCATGGGAAGAACAATACAACAAAACATAAGGAATGTACAGCGGGTAGGACAGGTGGGGACATACACCACAGGTGGGGGCGGGGGACAAAACACAAAGTATGTACAGTGGGTAGTTCGGGTCTTTTAATCTGATTTTTGATTTAGAGGGTCCAGTTACGGATTGCAGCCTCCTGTAAATGTTTTTTGAGAGTGGTTTTGAAGGTGGGCAGTGTTTTGCACTCCTTTAAGATTATAGGAAGGGCGTTCCACATTTTTACTGCATAGTTTGCAAACGAGTTTAACCCCTTGTTTGTGGTGCAACGCGGTTGAACGTGGTTCGTGGAGCTTCCTCTGGTGTTGTATGTGTGGACGTTGTTCACTTTTTGGAAGTATGTTGACAGGTACTTGGGTGTCTTTGTGGTGTAGCGTATCTTGAAGACCAGGCCCAGTGCAAGCTGCTGCACTCTGTCAACTACTCGTAGCCAATCAAGGCTCAAAAAATGAGCAGCGGTTAGATGTGTCCTAGGGTTGAGGCCTAGCAGAAGCCTAACCAGTTTATTTTGGGCTGTCTGGAGTCTTGTTTTATGGGCCTTTGTGGTTCTATAGTACCATGATGTTACGGCATAGTCGAAGTGACATTGAATGAGAGCTCCTGATAGGGTCCTCAGTGTGTTTTTACTGACAAGTGAGGATATCCTGTACAAGAATCTAGTTCTATGGTTAACTTTTTTGATTACTTTTGCTGCCATTTTATCTCCGGAAAGATTTGCCTCTAAGATGGAGCCCAGGTATGTAATATCCTCTTTTCTTGTGATATTAATGTTACCCACTTTTATTTTAAAATTTTCAGCCTTTCTGAGTTTAGATGGGGATCCGTATAGGATGGTTTCAGTTTTACCTAGGTGTATTGATAGTTTATTGTCAGCTAGCCAGATGCAGATTCTACTCAGTTCAGTGCTTAGCGCTTTTTCCACCTGCAATATGTCCCTGTCAGAGACCAGCAGAGCCGAGTCATCCGCGAACAGGAACAAATTGCAATCACATGCTGATGACATGTCATTCACATATATTAGGAACAGTAAAGGTCCCAAAATGCTTCCTTGTGGAACGCCGCAGGTCACTGGGAGGGGGGGGGACAGTGTTCCGTTCACACTAACCACCTGTTCCCTCCCCTCTAAGTAGGATTGCATCCAGCTCACCGATGTTCTATCGAACCCAATTGCTTTCAGTTTATCTAACAATATGTGGTGATCTACTGTGTCGAAGGCCTTCTGGAGGTCCAGCATGACCATGCCGCAGTACTTGCCCGAGTCCACCTCATGGTTGATGTGGTCGTTCAAATAGAGAAGGCATGTGTCAGTGGAATGGGATGTTCTGAATCCTGATTGAAATTCATACATCAGCTTTTTTTCGGTAAGGTACCTATCGACCTGTTCATAAACTATTTTTTCCATAAGTTTCGAGATGGAATTAAGAATAGAAACAGGTCGGTAGTTGCCTGGGTCTAATTTGCTTCCTTTTTTATACAGTGGGGTTACCCTTGCTATTTTAAAGTCAAGGGGGACGTGTCCCTGTTTGATGGAGAGGTTTATTATGTGGGTGATGATTGGGGTAATGGAGGCAGCTGAGTCTTTTAGAAATCTGGCTGGAATATTGTCATGGCCCGTGGCCTTTTCTGAGTGTAGAGCGCCTAGCTTTTTAAACACCTCATCGTTTGACACCATGGAGAGTTTAAAATCATCATTGCGTACACCCAGTTTATTGTAGAACTCACGGATGTGCTCTACACCATAACGCCCTGAGTGGGGTGGTAGATTGTTAACTAATTTAGTGGCTATGGTTGTAAAGAAAGTGTTTAAGCACTTAGCCACATCCAGCTTGTCTGTAAGGAGAGAATCACCAGATTTGATGCTGATGTTTGTAGACCTGGTTTTGAGTTTTTGACTGCAACCTAGTTGGCTATTAAGTAGCTTCCAAAGGTCACGTGGTTTGTTTAAGTTTTCTTCGATTTTGTTATCGAGGTATTCTTTCTTAGCAGATTTGGTCATGGTAATTACCTGATTGCATAGTTTGTTGCATTGTTTTTTAATTTTCTCAAAGTGGGTTTTGTGATCTTCGTTTAAGTGTTTCACTAATTTTGATTTGCATTTTTGAACTTCAGAGCATTTTAGGTCTCTGACTTTCATAGCATTTAGAATGTCCGAATTCATCCATGGTTCCGATCGGGTTTTAACCCTGGTGGTTCTCATGGGGGCTATACTGTCAATAATATTTAGGAATTTGGTTTTGAAACCTAGCCATGCCTCTTCAACCTGTGTGCATTTTAGTTCATCAAACCAGTCTTGATTCTCCAGTTTATGGTTTAAGGCCTCACTAGAATAGGATTTAAGGGATCTAGTAGTTATAGTTTTATGACCGCCAGCCTTGGGTTTTTGTTTTTTACGAGTGCAAAAGATCATGTAATGATCACTTAGCCCACATACAATAACCCCACTCTTGGAGATTTTGGACTCATCCGATGTTAGAATGAGATCTATGGTGGTTTGAGTAGAAATACACACCCTAGTGGGTTTGGTAATTTGTTGACGGAGACCGTGTAATTCAGAAAACCTAGTGAAGGATTTGAAAACGGATGCTTCATTTCTGAGCATGTCCGTGTTCAAATCTCCAATAAGAATCTTTTCCACACAGTCAACGTCATCCAAGCACCCCTCAAGAATATCATAGAAATCACTCTGATCGGGAGGTCTGTAGATAGAACCAACCAGCACCGGTTTTGCTTTGTTAAAGATAATTTCAACCCAAACAGATTCTAATTTGTCATGATTCAGGTCATCACGGGTGTTAAAGATAATATCGTTGTGAATGTACATGCAGACACCACCCCCATACCTGTTCCTGTCGTTTCTGATGACTGTGTAGTTGACTATTTCAATCTCTGGGTCTTTGATGGATTCATCAAACTTGGTCTCAGAGAAGCTCAAAATATGAACCTTGCTGTCATGGAACATTTCTCTGATTTGGTCCAGTTTAGGCACAAGACTGTTCACATTAAGGTGAACAATATGCAGGCCCTTACTGCTGTGTCCAAATAGAGAGTTTATGTCTTTGACTTGGAAATAGTCACCACCATTTTGGTCATCGTCACGTTGAGGATTGGGGGGTGGGGGGGGGGCGCCCATTGTTCAACGGTTTCGTCGTAGAGTCTCCGGGTGGAGAAGGGGGGGGTCGTCGTCGGGTTGGGGAGGGAGGGGGGAGGGGGGGGTTCGTCACCGGGTGGGTGAGGCCTCTGTGTTCGTCACCGGGTGGTGGGGGGGGGTTCGTCACCGGGTGGGGGAGGCCTCTGTGTTCCCTGGCTAGTTGGTGGAAGATAGGTGGGGGGGTAATGTTATTAGCATATCTACCCATTGTTTTGCTAGCCACGTCTGAAACCTGGATGTCTGCTGTTGCCGGCAAACTAACCGGTTTGTCGACAATGGCGTCAATGTTTATGCTCGTAGCATTTGCCTGGGAAAGATATAGTTGTTGTCTGGCTAAACGTGAAGCCCGCCTGGTTGCGACTGGTCCGGGATTCTGCTGGATGTCTCCCGAGAGCAGTAGATAGAGCCATATCACGGTTCTTCTGTCTATTCTACCTGTCGGGGGTTTGTTTCTTCTCGTCCGGTCCGCAGTTAGCGTCGTGTGAATGGTTGTTGCTCCGAAGCCCAAACATTTCTTCGCTGCGTGGAGATAAAAGTCGTTATGTGTCTCACCTTTTCCAACAAAGTTTGACTCCTTCTCCATAAGATGCAAGTTCTGTGGTGATTTGATGTACAAATCCGTAATCCATAGAAGGAACAGAAGAAAATGTGGTACAATCCTCGCCGTTGCGCCCGTGCGCTGATAGAAGCGACTACTCATGGTGACTGCTAACTTTAATGTGGAGAAGATGACTTGCTCCAAATGGGTTGTGTGCCTTATTATTTTCCTGATTATTTTCCTCACTTAACTGATTTTATGTTTACAACATTAACATAGGTACATCGGAAAGTTGGTCAAAACCTTACATTTGAACCCCCCCAATTCCCCTTCCCCCAGAACATCTCTTCCCAGAAAGTCAGAGCATCCCGTTCCCCCCTCGGTCGTGTGCCTTTTTGATCAGGTGTGAGGAGCTCCCAAATGGCATCTGCTAGTACTGGCTTCTGTGGCTGTCGAAGCAGCAGGAGGTGTCAAACAGCGCTGGAGGATAACTACACAGCTCATACCTGAACACTGGTGCCAGGGGCCTCATTTATAAAAAAAAGTACTTGAACGTCATCTTTGACTTTCACGTAAGCACATTTTTCTAAACGGACGTAAGCATTATTTATAAAATGGGCTGCGATGGTTTAAAGTTGCGTACGTGCTTCCTTCTATAAATACCAACGCAGGTAAAATGAAAGCAGGTGAATGAGGTTTGTATTAACGCCCTGTGATAGCGGCTCAATTAAGCCAAGTGCTATAACAGGGTATATACAGGAATCTTGAGGTTAATTTCAATACTTTTCTAATACTTTTTAAAGACCTTGTCAATATTTTTCCAGACATCACCGCCACTTCGAGCTGTAACCGTTTACATAAGTGACACCTTTAAATTAACAGTTTTAGTTTGCAATAGACTAGACCACTATCATACAACAGAATTTCCGGTTCATCTTTGTTTTTTAATAAAACTAATAAATTCACGAACTTTTACTAAACATTTTTAGGACTCAAACTCTTTGGACAGAGTCTGATTCTGAAAAATACCTACAAAATTCAAGACCTCATAAAATCGTGATATAATATAGGGTAGTCTGGAAGCGGGAGAGGGCAGAGAAGGGTGGCTTCTCTGTAAGTTGCATTTGTAACGTTTGATCATGACAACTAACCAGGAAAATGCTTATACTCACTAGGCTACTCAAGTTGTAAAAGAAAATCAGGGGAGGTGGTGGATTTTATCATTATGAGGACAATTTTAGCATCCCCTCGTCAGTGACTTCAGTGTCAGTAACTTGGTAAAAATGTCATTGCATGTGTGCGTGCCCCCTCTCACCTTGAAATAGCAGTAATACCACGTTCATTGACAAAATGTAGCAGTAAACGTAGCAGTAATACTAATACCACGTTCATTGATAAAATTACATAAAGTATGGAAAGAGGGGATTGTTACGTCTGTAGTTTTACGACAGTTGGGACTTTACGACGTGCCGTATTACGTTTTGTGTTACACACGTTGTTGATTAAATGGAGTACACGTTCCGACTAAGCCCTGAGTTCAGTCTCCATTATTGAACATAACATTGGCGACGAGGATGGCTGATTGTTCTCTATCAACACCCCCTCCTTTCCTAGCAGTCCCGGCAGAACCACCGATTCCGTGGGGCCGCTGGATTTCCTCTTTCGAAACATACATCCTAGCTGCCGGCTTGGAGGATGTATCAGACAAGAGGAAATATGCGCTGTTGCGGCACTGCCTGGGAGCGGAGGGTCAGCGCGTGTTTGAAACTCACGGCCCTGCGGCGAGATACACAGACGCTGTGGAACTATTGAAGCAACACTTCGCCCCTCCACAAAGCGCTCTTCTCCGCCGCGTCATATTCAGACGAAGACACCAACGAACAGGTGAGACAGTGACACAGTATGTGGCTGATCTGCGGGGTTTGGCGAGCGTATGCAAGTTCGGGACATTACAGAACGAAATGATAAGAGACCAACTCATCTTACACACGAACTGTGACAAGATTAGGGAAAAACTGTTACTGGAAAATGATGAACTTACATTATCAGCAGCTCTGAACATGGCGGCCCAGGTTGAAACAGCTTTAGAATGTGCAGTTAGTTTTTCAGCCTCTCCCAGCTCACCGGCAGAGGGCGCGCACAGCCTACAGGTGCCCCTCCTCCACGTGAGTGCAACCAGTGGCGGGGAGAGCATTTTACTGGCCTCTCGGTCACGCGACCAGCCACACCAGCCGTGTGGGAATTGCGGCTCTTCTGCACACAATTCAAGAGCTCAGACATGCCCAGCCCGTGGTAAAACCTGCTCCAACTGCGGGAGACTAAACCACTTTCACAAGGTCTGCAGGTCTGCCCCAGCTAGAGCTTCCCAGTCACCTACCACAGTCATCCATAATGTCAGCTCAGGACGAGCGCCATTCAAAACATGCTCGTTGATGGTTGGTGATGTCACTCTGCCGCTCCTCCTAGACACTGGAGCCACAGTGTCCCTTGTGAACTTGACGACCTATACACAGTTCTTCTCCCATGTGCCCCTGGGGTTGCCCTCCACCACCCTGCGTGGCTATGCCAACTCTAAGATTGACATTGTGGGCTCTTTTCAGCTGCCTGTGAAGTACGGGGAGAGGACACTGCCGGCTTTCAGGTTCAACGTTGCACGCCACGGGACCAACCTGTTAGGCCTCGACCTGTTCAACGCCCTCGGTTTCACCCTGCTAGACACAGCTGGCTCAGAGATTCACACCGTTTCCATCCCCTGGCAGCAACAGTGGCCTGCGCTGTTCAGCGGTGTAGGCTGCCTCGACACTTTTGCCCACCAGCCTCTGTTAGATCCTACAGTGATGCCTGTTATACAGCCCCTCCGCCGCTCCCCCCTGGCTCTCCGCGATGACATCTCCTCTCAACTACAGAGCATGCTCGATAGCGACATCATTGAGCAGGTGAATGCATCGCCTTGGATCTCCAACCTGGTGGTGGCGAAGAAGAAGTCTGGGGGGCTGCGCATCTGCGTGGATCTGAGAGCGGTAAACAAGGCCATCATCCCTGACAAATACCCCCTGCCAACGATAGAGGAGCTCACCGCCCAGTTCTACGGGTCCAGCGTGTTCTCTAAACTGGACCTCCGTCAGGGTTACCTCCAAGTGCCACTACACCCCGAGAGCCGCAACCTCACAGCGTTCATCACTCACAGAGGGGTTTTCCGCTACAAACGCATGGCTTTCGGTTTAAGCTCCGCCCCCAGCTGCTTCCAAAAGATCATGGCCTCCATCTTCGCTGGGATCCCAGGTGTGGCCATCTATCTTGATGACATCGTGGTTCACGGGGCCACCGTCGAGAGCCACGACGAGCGTCTCCACAGTGTGTTCAGTGCATTGGCCAAGCATCACCTCACACTCAATGGTGAGAAGTGTGTATTCGCCGCCCCAGCCATTGACTTTGTGGGGTTCCGCCTCTCAGCTGATGGCACGTACCCGCTGCACTCGAACACCGAGGCCATCCATCATGTCCCGGAGCCCACCACAGCCGCTCAGGTGGCCTCCTTTCTAGGCATGACGGCGTACTACCTCCGTTTCCTGCCACAGTACTCGGCCACAACCACACCACTGCGGAAGCTGTTGAAGCATGACGAGCCCTGGCTATGGACGTCTGCCTGCTCAGACGCCGTACGCCTCCTGAAGGCCCAACTCACCTCGCCACCGGTCCTGGCGCATTTCGACCTGGCCAGCCCCACTCTTGTCACGTGCGACGCCTCTGCCACAGCCATTGGTGCGGTGATGTCCCAGCTGCAAGGGGGGGTGGAGAGACCGATCGCCTTCGCCTCCCGTGCTCTCAGCCCCACGGAACAGAAGTACTCGGTGGGGGAGCGGGAGGCCCTAGCATGCCTCTGGGCATGTGAGCGCTGGCACATGTACCTCTATGGACGTTTATTCACACTGAGGACAGACCACCAGGCCCTCATCACCCTCCTGGCCACGTCTGGCACCGGTCACAAGCCACTCCGCCTCCACCGCTGGGCCGACCGCCTGCAGCAGTACAACTATCGGCTACAGTTCACGCCAGGACGAGACAACGTGGTAGCCGACTTGCTATCACGCTCAATCCCCAGCCCACCCCCAGCCCCAACCTTGACCCCCGGACTGGACCAGGCTGAGCATGACCTCGTCCAGCTCCTCCACACACCCCTTCAGGAGACGGTGTCGCTGAAAGAGCTCCGGGATGCCTCAGCCGATGACCCCACCCTCTCTACACTCTCAACCTACATCACGCAGGGGTGGCCGGCAAGAGTACCTGACGAGCTACTCACTTACTCCAGGATCAGGGAGGAGTTGTCGGTTTGGAATGACACCTGTGTCGCTCGCGGGTTCTGCACTGTGGTCCCAGGTGTCCTTCGGGCGCGTATCCTTGCTATGGCACACGAGGGTCACCTGGGCATAGTCAGGCTCAAACAGCGCTGTCGTGATGTTGTGTGGTGGCCAGGCATCGACAGGGAACTCGAAACCCTGGTCAAGGATTGCACTGCCTGTCTCCTTAGTGGTAAGACCAGGGCTCCAGCCCCACCCCCGCCCATGCAGCCGTTGGACTGGCCATCTCAACCCTGGGAGCACCTGCAACTGGATATCTGCGGCGAGCTGCATGGGGTACCACATCACCAGCGTTTTCTCGTCGTGACCTACGACCTCCACTCTAAGTGGCCAGAGGTGACACCTGTGGGCTCGGTCACAGCAAAGGTGCTGATCGACATTCTCGACGCTCTGTTCGCACGTTGGGGCCTGCCCAAGAGGATCACGACTGACAACGGTCCTCAAATGATTTCCCATGAACTGTCCTCCTATCTAGTGGGTAAAGGGATCCACCACATCCGCACAGCGTTCTACCACCCTGCTGCGAACGGGGGGGGTGGAACGGCTGAACCAAACACTGAAAAATGGCATCAGGGCCCACCTGGCACAAGGGTGCACGCTCACCACCAGCCTCCTCCAGACGCTGTTGCATTATCGGGCCACGCGACACGCCACTACAGGAGTCTCCCCAGCCTCCCTCATGCTGGGGCGGGAGCTCCAGCTGCCTCTCGATAGGCTCCGCCCTACACTAGCTCAGCCCCGGTCCATCCAGTTCAAGCCACAGTCACCAAACACCAGCGCTTGATGAAGGATCGTTTCGACAGGGGACTGGGTCAGGATCCGACGACCTCATCGGGACAACAAACTCCAGTCGTTTTGGTCTGACCCTGTCCAGGTCAGCAAGCAGCTTGGCCCGGCCTCGTTTAGGCTCGCCGACGGCACTCGCTGGCATGCTACCTGCCTGCGTAAGGTGCAGCCTCCCCCTGGCCCAGCGCTGGGTGTGGCCTCTTCCACAGTCTTGCCAGCCGCACGGTTGGATGAAGCAGCAACCCCGGCCTACCAGGCTCAGCCCCAAGGCGTGGAGCCGCCACCAGTGGCTGTGGCTGCACCAGAGCCACGTCTGGTTCGAGCACGCAACAGGCCCGAGCACTTGCGTGACTACATGACTGAATATCACACCTAGGTTGTGTGAGGGGGGGGGAAATGTTACGTCTGTAGTTTTACGACAGTTGGGACTTTACGACGTGCCGTATTACGTTTTGTGTTACACACGTTGTTGATTAAATGGAGTACACGTTCCGACTAAGCCCTGAGTTCAGTCTCCATTATTGAACATAACAGGGATGCCCCCCTCAACTCGAGTGCTGCTTATACTGTAATAATATAATGGTCTTATTCTTATCAGGTGACATTGAAAACATGGCTGCGAACTCCCTCTGCGAACTCCCAGACACCGGAGAAACTCCAGTATAATTTAGCGCGTGGCCGGGCAAGGTCCGTTGTGGAACGCACTAGGCATGTTGAAGGGGAGATAGACAGCTCCGGAGGGATATAAAGGAAGACTGAAATACAATCATAAACATCAGTTCCCTTTAAATCTTGAATTAAACTAATTTTCTCGGCTGATAACAACATCGTTAATTTTATTACGAGCCACTTGTATGAATTACAGTTTAGGCAGTGCGGCTCACATGCCTGTAATAACTCCGCATAACCAGTAGGTAATGTGAGTACGCAAGGTCAATCAATACACGACGTAGAGCTACGATCGTTTCCACAGTCAAATCGACTCACGTTGGAATTGTATAAATCACTACGTTGACGTGGTTTTCTACGTACGACAGGGGTAAGATCAAAATGTGATCTGAGCATACCTGTCAACATTGGGATTTGAAAATAAGGGATATTTTCCCAAAAATAAGGGAAAATAAGGGATATCCCCCTGCGCACCCCCGGGTCATCCTCCCCCCCCCCCCTCCACCATCCACAAACCATACCCCTTACATTTAGACTGTACACACAGTCAATCCTAACATCACCACTAGACAACCATAGGAGAACCCTTAATTTAGACTGTACACACAGTCAATCCTAACATCACCACTAGACAACCATAGGAGACCCCTTACATTTAGACTGTACACACAGTCAATCCTAACATCACCACTAGACAACCATATGATACCCCTTACAAAAACTGAGTATTTACTAGCTAAGATTGACAAAAGATTGGCGTGGTGCAACCGAAATTAGTAAACAACTAGTTTGAAACTTGCTAGTAACAACTAGGGGTTTAGTAACTACTAAATGCCTGCATTTATAATGACTTACGCCAAATTGGTGCAACCCAGTCCAGTAGGCTACCAGATACGATGTTGTAATGTATGCACATAATTTGCCACGGTAAAGAACATAGCAAGCAGTGGTTGCCAGGTCCAGTGTGACCAAAAGTAGCCCAATCTGGCAAAACCACTGCTTGCTACGTTCTTGCAGCTCGCGTGAACACAGGTTCTTCCATCAGCGCTCGCCTGCCGCTTCGATCACAACCCAAAAATCCAAAAATTAACAACCAAGCTTAAAATTAAGCACAGTACATCATACACAAGACAAAGAAATAAATAAAAATAAATCCAAACGACCGACGCCTTCTATCGCAGACTCAAGTTAACGCGCGTGCAGAAAGATGCCACGAAACTCATGTCCGGTAGCTTTCTTTCAAGGAATTTCAAAAATAAAAGTCCCGTAAAACAATTGTTATTTCTCGCCGTGAGAAATAGAGATGCGGCGTGAGAGCGTGAGAACTGGTTGAAATGCGTGAGTCTCACGGCGATTGCGTGAGACTTGGCAGCTATGAGCGCGATTCACATTTTCGAGATGTACAATCCTGTTTATTTAGAAATAAATTATTACCTGTGGTTTGACAGCGGATGATGGTAGACACATTTAATGTTAAGTTATCTATCTAACATTAGGCTGATTTGTGCATGATAGTCGCGCATTTTGACCTAGTTCCATGTAACATTTCCCCCCCTTGATGGTATATGACGATATAGCTGTATAGCGGCACTTATTAAACCAAAACAACCCGCAATCTAACCCGAGCAGTTGTTATTATGTAATATTATTGATGGATGTGTAATTTGTTATGGAGAGCAGTGAGCGGGAGACTCAGTGGACAGCGGTTGTTTCTCCAGCGTTCCTGTCACATCGGATTTCGGAACGCCATAAAAATAAATCTGCGCTCCCTTTAAGGCCCTTGCACACCAACGCGTTTTTTACGTCCGTTAAAAAAAATAATTAGAACTCATGTTGTGTCAACCACGCTTGCACACCAATCCGTAATTATTCGTCCGTCAAAAAAAAAAACGCAACAGGTTCGATTTTCTGCGTTTTCGTGTCCGTCAAAAGCGTTTTGAGAGTAGTTTTTTTTTTTTACTCTGGCCAACTCTGGCCACCGTACGAATGTACACTGAGGTAAACAGTGAGAGACATCTCTGAGGTAAATAGTGAGAGACACACATCTCTGAGGTAAAGTAAAGTGATAAAATAAGAAAAAGAGATGGCCTCCGAGAGGCTAATACTACTTGTGTCAGAGCACAAAGCTCTTTATGAAAAAAAGAGCCGTGATTACAAAGATTCAGAATATAAAGACAGAATATGGCAGAGTATTGGAGAGCAGACTGGAATCGGGAATGGTATGTATTGATTACGAAAGATTAGACTAGTGGTCATTATTCGTTTTTATTTTTTTATTTTTAAATCATGTTCGAAATAAAAGATTCATTCATTCATTCTGAGGTAAACCTGGAAACGATCTGGATAATTCCTCAGATCTTTTATTAGCAGTTGAAACTCCCCTTGCTGCCGACGAGTTCTGAGGATGGGGTGGATTTCCTTTTCCTATTTTCAAGAAGTGAGAGGAGCACAAAATCATCCTCACTGCTTGAAGACTCCATGTTGCGTATTGCGAAAGGGTTAGGAGAGGAGAGGAGAGTAGGCGTGTCAACAGACCCTGAAAGTTCGCAACGTAAAAAAACGCAACGGACTCCGCAACGGACCGGTGTGCAAGGTCTCTGTGCGTAACGTTTTTTTTCGGATGACGGATTAAAAATACGCAGGCGTAAACGCACGCATTGGTGTGCAAAGGCCTTTAAGTCATGCATTCTTCCATGTCTTATTTCCCCCCTTTTATGGCATATGACGTCGGAAATTTAACTCAAGTTCAGCCGCGAAGTTGTTGCACTGTTGTCCTATATCAGTGCAGACTGGGAGGTTAGAGCACTGTTATTCTGTCATGGTCTGATAATGAAGCATTGTTCTTTTTTATTTGATGACTTGTTTGATCAATTGATAGCGAGCGTCAAAGCTTTCCTATGATACTACTGATGACGTATCAGGGTCTTGAAGGGTTGTCCCATTTCATAGGGAAAGATTTCAACCACTATGGCTTGTGGCTCTGTTCCGAGGCCTTGGCTCAAAAGCGAGTGGCACTCGAAAACTAGCCATAGGGGTAGAAAAGGGAATCGGGATTGGGCCTAACTTGTGAACTCTGACCCGACCCCCTCCATCCACCCACACGTTATATGAAGGTCAAACATTAAACTGTTTCATATGGATGTGTTATATAAAGATCAAACATTAAACTGTTTCATATGGATGTGTTATAAAAATATCAAACATTAAACTGTTTCATAGGGGTGTGTGTTGTAAGTTGAACAGCTGGCCTAAAACAGAACGGCACATTTATTATACAAAGATATTATTCATTCACAAGGTCGTCATTCACATGATGAGCTGGTCCGTTAAACAACAGGGAATAAAGAGTTAAGGTTCTGACAGGAAAAATCATAGAAAACTCAGAAGAAAAGTTCATTAATAGGGATTGTAATTGGTTTGCCCTTTACACACATTCTAAACAAGGGTGACACACCAGTGTCTATTGAGATGAATGCAGAGTGGTAAAGGGAAAGACGACTGTTGAGATGCTGCGAGACAAACGCCCCGCAAAAGAATCAGTCATCGTCCAGAGTTTAGAGACCAAGCATGTGCTTCATCCAAAACACTGGAAATAGCAGAGGCCAGAGTAAGTTACCCATGTGACACTAAACACACTTGAAGAAGCCATGAGTCCATATGAAATGACTGTCCTTATTGACTATCCACACTCCCATTGCTTTGCTCAGCCAGTCCCCCATCTCCACGGCATTCAGTCCAGTCCGGTCAGTGGAGGTGTAGTGTGGTTCAGAACATGGATTAACCATGCAGCAGCAGCTCCTGCCTCCTCCTCCTCCTCCTCCTCCGCCTCCTCCTCTTCCTCCTCTTCCTTTAAAGTGACCTCAGACTAAAACACCTCATCAGTACAATCCTTAAGAACAAGACGAGGGTTTTGTTTCTCTCATTCAAAGTCAAGCAGAATTGTGAAAAAAATGTCAATGTTGATCTATTTCTTGTAAAGAAATAAAAAAAAAAGCAAAGCAGATACATGGGTGGCATGGTTGCTAAGGAGGAGCACTGCACATACACACATTGCTAAAGGAGGCATGTTTGTTGGCCTACTCATTATTCAAGGTAGAGCCTAAATTGGAATTGAGGACTGTCACTATCAATGCTAACAAAGTGTGAAACCAATTATAGCTGTAAAACTGAATTAATTGTAATTGTAAAATGAAGCTTATCCTTCACGCACCCTCAACAGATGAAGACCATGGTCGTTTCAACATTTTGTGTCAACATAAATTCACCTTCAGTAAAAAATACCTCCAAGATATTTTGTTTCTCTAAATGTCCTTATAAAAATACAATTTTATCTGCAGCTCCTTTGATTTATAACCATCATGTGCAGGGTATCAGCTTTGTGCATGTGTATAACTGTTATACACAAACAGAACTTTGGGGAGCAAGCGAGCACGTCAAGTTGAAGGGCAAGTTAGCATCCGGTGTCCCGATGAGGCTTAGAGAAACTGGACTATTTACTTACTGAGGAGAAAATCACACAAAAAACAACATCCTCGTTGAGAGAACAACACCAGTTCAAACGTACAGTATGATTAAAAAGTCAAAGACAAAGCGACAAAGAGAGAGAGCGGCAAAGGTAGAGTCACAGACATGAGGAGAGGAAGAAACAGGAAGAAACAGGTATAAACAGGTAGGGAAACAAAAAACTTCACAGCTGTGAGACCTCTGGTCTTCAGTCAAGGTATAAAATCCCAGAAGCAAAGACGTTAATCCAAAGGGACTGAGGAGGTTGTGTTAGGGCAGAGCACAACAAACAAACAAACGTGTTTGGTTCCTAAAGAGGTCAAGGGCTGAGGCGGGGGGGGTAGTGGTCTTTGCCAGTGGTGTGTGGCTTTTTCAAGTCCAAGCATTTGCTCATGTAGGTCCACTGTACATGTATGCGCAAACACACACGCTCGTCTACACATACACAGGTAAGCTGGTTCACATGATGCCGTTGGTGAGGTACTGGAAGCCGTCGTAGAGCTTGGTGGTGATGGAGCGCACAGAGCCGTCCACCATCTGCTCCACCAGCACCTGGAGCTGCTCCTCCGTCAGGCTCATGTGGAAACGCTCCTTCAGGGAGCGGATGGTGCTGGAGCCATGGAAACACGGGAGCTGAGAACCTGGAGAAGGAACGGAGGGGAGGAGGGGAGGAGAGGAGACAAAAGGGGAGAAGAGGAGTAACAGAAGGGAAGGAGACAAAAGAGAGAGGAGACAAATGAGATAGGGTAGAACGGTTGATTGATCAGTTTGGTTTTGTCTTAGAAGACTACATCAGACAAACACTATAGCGCTGGCAGGAAGAGCTCTACTAAAACAGTCTGTACAAGAGCCTCAGGGCGGGGCCGAGCGGTAACAGATGCCACTCCGCTCTCTCCTTCCAAATCCTCTTCCCTGGCTCCGCTCCAAAACTGCTCAAAGAACAACGTTTTGCCCAAAATTCGCTCCATTTGTTTGTTTGTTTCAAACAATCATTTAGCCAATTCACCAAACACCCACATCTCATCTTGAAAGAATAAAAATACAAATAAAAACAATTTCTCAGTAATAAAAGTGAAAGTTACATTGGCTTGAAAGGTAGTAGTAGGAGGGCTGGCTGGTTTCCATGCAGGATTTAATTAGAATATCTGCAAAATATTTATAATAGAATCGGTCTGATCTCAACTTGTGATGTGAGCGGTATTGGAGTAGGAGAGAAGGCCGAAGCTCCAATGTTTTGAATACCTGCTCCACGCTGTGGTCAAATTATGTCTGCTCCGCTCACTTGCTCTGTGGCCTCATTTATAAAACCGTCCGTAGGATTGACGTGAAAAGGTGCGAAAGACAGAGGTTTTACGCACAAAATTATCTTATAATGTGATTATGATTCATATGATTTTTTAATAGTCATATAATAATATGATTTATAACACATACATCAGATTTAGAACACAGTGTGAACGCACGTCCCATGCCGGTTTCCCTTTATAAATCACAATCAACAAAACAAATTGCGCACGTGAACAAGCGTCCCCACGCTTTTAACGCCCATAGTTGCCTATAAATCATCAGTGAAACGCCCCTAATTAATATTAATCCATACCGACTGCATGACGACAATGATGGCAAATCCCGACAGAAAGGCTTCGCCCAGTGAAATTCTGTACAACAAACACGAGATAACAATATAAAACTGCACTCGTATCTGCCCACTGAGGAATCGAAAATGGTATCAGTTTAAACGTAATTTGTCCTATTGTTCACCTTATTATTTATGAGAATACATTTCATAACATAACAAGTATAGTAAGTTATGAAAAACTGTACAACATATTTGAGGGGTTGTTTTGCAAAACAGATATCTCCGTTTGTATTTATTATCCTAAATCATGTTTTTTGTGGGCACTCTTCATATATAATACATGAGGTAATATTTCAATATATTTTACACAATGGTATACATTTCAAAGCATTTCTCAAGTTCCATCCTTCTGCCATCAGTCCCAGTTGTTAATTTCTCCAATTTATGTGCGTACGCATGGGTCAGAGTGCCCGTGGCGGAGCGCACTCTCCCGCCAAGTTTGTTTTTTTATAAATCCCGAAATTTGCTTATGTGCGTACGCAACGTTTATAAACGAGGCCCCTGGTCTGTACACCCAAAAATGCACTACATATATAAATGCCCCATAGCCCCAACACAGACTCTAACATGAAGAGTTCCTTCAGAAAGAAGGTGCTGGAATCAACTAAGAGTACTTTGGTCAGTAGTCTCTTGTTTGTATTGAGGATGTGCAGAACTCCCTGAGATTGTAAATGATTTTATTTATTGAAAACCTTTATTGTCCCCAATGGGGACATTTTGTTGTCAAACAGCTTAGTTAGGGCAGACAGAAAACATTCAATAAAATACATAAAACAGTGAAGGCTCAATAAGTAAAAAGTTCCAAGTTCCAAAGTTTATGTGATGAAACTGAGTTGAGAATACATTCACGTAATCGTTTCACTGTTTAATATTGTGTTTCTAATCAGCTCACAAGGGCTCAACACCATTGGAAGAAAATCTAGCAGTACCTTGTTGCATGATGTCCACTATCTGGATGACTTTGTCCATGTGCTTCCGCGCGGCGACCAGCCCCTGCAGCATCAGCATCTTGTAGTAGTTGAACATGTCCCCGTCCAGACCTCCCATCACCTAAAACAAAGGGGGAGGAGGGAAAAGAAAGAGGGAGAGAAGAGAGAGAACAATGATTAACCATGAGCAAGGAAATAGTTGGACCACTGACTGAGTTTGACTCATTGATGCACCCACACCCTCCACTCAGCACTGTTTCAGGTTTCAGAACCTAATCTCAACGGCTGTAGCCTCTGAAATCACTGTTATTTGACTTACATCCACAAACTCACTGGTGAGCTTGAAGGCCGACGTTTCGAACCCCAGGTTGCGGGGCGAGCTGGACAGGATGAAGCCAAAGTCTATATGAATGATGTGGCCCTCAGCATCCAACAGGATGTTCCCGTTGTGCCTGTGAGCGAGAAAGTTAGGAGAGAAAGAGAATTAGAAAGAGGGCATGTCCTCAAAGAGGCAATCGGGGATTGGTACATCCATTTTTGTACTTTTGAACAAATTATATATATATATATATAATATATATACAGTATATCTCAAAAGTGAGTACACCCTTTAGATTTTTGCAAATATTCTGTTATATCCTTTCAGGGGATAACATTATCCTGAAAATGAGTTGCAGCACAGTGGCTAAGAGTTGCAGCACAGTGGCTAAGATCATACAGCGGTTTTCCAGGACAGGTTCCACTCGGAACAGGCCTCGCCAGGGTCGTTAGTTGAGTCCACGTGCTCAGCGTCATATCCAGAGGTAGGTTTCCAAAAATAGACGTGCGAGTGCTTCCAGCATTGCTGCAGAGGTTGCAGAAGTGGGATGTCAGCCTGTCAGTGCCCAGACCATACGCTGCACACTGCATCAAATCGGTTTGTATGGCCGTCGCCCCAGACAGAAGCCTCTTCTGAAACCGATGCATAAGAAAGCCCGCAAACAGTTTGCTGAAGACAATGAATTCAAGAACATGAGTTACTGGAACCATGTCCTGTGGTCTGATGAGACCAAAATAAACCTGTTTGGGTCAGATGGTGTCCGGCGTGTGTGGTGGCACCCTGGTGAGGAGTACCAAGACAAATGTGTTTTGCCTACAGTCAAGCATGGTGGTGGCAGCATCATGGTCTGGGGCTGCATGAGTGCTGCCGGCACTGGGGAGCTGCATTTCATTGAGGGACACATGAATTCCAATATATACTGTGACATCCTGCAGCAGAGCATGATCCCCTCTCTTCGGAAACTGGGCCGTAGGGCAGTTTTCCAACATGATAATGACCTTAAACACACCTCCAAGATGACAACGGCCTTGCTGAAGAAGCTGAAGGTTAAGGTGATGGACTGGCCAAGTATGTCTCCAGACCTAAACCCAATTGAGAACATGTGGGGCATCCTCAAGAAGAAGGTTGAGGAGTGCAAGGTGTCCAACATCCGTGCGCTCCATGATGTCGTCATGGAGGAGTGGAAGAAGATTCCAGAAGCAACCTGTGCAGCTCTGGTGAATTCCATGCCCAGGAGGGTTAAAACAGTGCTAGATAACAATGGTGGTCACACAAAATATTGACACTTTGGGCACAATTTAGACATGTTCACTATGGGGTGTACTCACTTTTGTTGCCAGCTGTTTAGACATTAACAGCTGTGTACTGAGTAATTTTCAATGGACAATAAATCTATACTGTTATTCAAGCAGCACACTGACTACTTTAAATTATATCAAAGTTTCATTAAGATAGTGTTATCCCCTGAAAGGATATGACAGAATATTTGCAAAAATCTAAAGGGTGTACTCACTTTTGAGATATACTGTATATACAGTGGGGAGAACAAGTATTTGATACACTGCTGATTTTGCACGTTTTCCCACTTAGAAAGAATGTAGAGTAATTTATCATAGGTACACTTCAACTGTGAGAGACAGAATCTAAAAAATTCCAGAAAATCAAATTGTATGATTTTAAAGTAATTAATTTACATTTTATTGCATGAAATAAGTATTTGATACATCAGAAAAACAGAACTTAATATTTGGTAAAGAAACCTTTGTTTGCAATTACAGAGATCAGACGTTTCCTGTAGTTCTTGACCAGGTTTGCACACACTGCAGCAGGGATTTGGGCCCACTCCTCCATACAGATCTTCTCCAGATCCTTCAGGTTTCGGGGCTGTCGCTGGGCAACACAGACTTTCAGCTCCCTCCAAAGATTTTCTATTGGGTTCAGGTCTGGAGACTGGCTAGGCCACTCCAGGTCCTTGAGATGCTTCTTACGGAGCCACTCCTTAGTTGCCCTGGCTGTGTGTTTCGGGTCGTTGTCATGCTGGAAGACCCAGCCACGACCCATCTTCAATGCTCTTACTGAGGGAAGGAGGTTATTGGCCAAGATCTCGCGATACTTGGCCCCATCCATCCTCCCCTCAATACGGTGCATTCGTCCTGTCCCCTTTGCAGAAAAGCATCCCCAAAGAATGATGTTTCCACCTCCATGCTTCACGGTTGGGATGGTGTTCTTGGGGTTGTACTCATCCTTCTTCTTCCTCCAAACACGGCGAGTGGAGTTTATGCCAAAAAGCTCTATTTTGGTCTCATCAGACCACATGACCTTCTCCCATTCCTCCTCTGGATCATCCAGATGATCATTGGCAAACCTCAGACGGGCCTGGACATGCGCTGGCTTGAGCAGGGGGACCTTGCGTGCGCTACAGGATTTTAATCCCTGACGGCGTAGTGTGTTACTGATAGTTTTCTTTGAGACTGTGGTCCCAGCTCTCTTCAGGTCATTGACCAGGTCCTGCCGTGTAGTTCTGGGCTGATCCCTCACCTTTCTTATGATCATTGATGCCCCACGAGGTGAGATCTTGCATGGACCCCCAGACCGAGGGAGATTGACCGTCATCTTAAATTTCTTCCATTTTCTAATAATTGCGCCAACAGTTGTTGCCTTCTCACCAAGCTGCTTCCCTATTGTCCTGTAGCCCATCCCAGCCTTGTGCAGGTCTACAATTTTGTCCTTGATGTCCTTAGAAAGCTCTTTGGTCTTGCCCATTGTGGAGAGGTTGGGGTCTGATTGATTGAGTGTGTGGAGAGGTGTCTTTTATAAAGGTAACGAGTTCAAACAGGTGCAGTTAATACAGGTAATGAGTGGAGAATAGGAGGGCTTCTTAAAGAAAAACTAACAGGTCTGTGAGAGCCGGAATTATTACTGGTTGGTAGGTGATCAAATACTTATTTCATACAATAAAATGCAAATTAATTATTTAAAAGTCATACAATGTGATTTTCTGGATTTTTGTTTTAGATTCCGTCTCTCACAGTTGAAGTGTACCTATGATAACAATTACAGACCTCTACATTCTTTCTAAGTGGGAAAACCTGCAAAATCAGCAGTGTATCAAATACTTGTTCTCCCCACTGTATATATTTGGCCATGACGTGTATATTCTTCAAGAATGGATATATATATATATATTCTGAGCAAAAATAGAAACAGCGAAAAGACAAAAATCTCAAAACTTTACCAAATCATGCAAGAAATCAAGATACAAGAAGATAACACTAAAGAAAAATGGGAAAACGAATTAGCAATAACAATTACGGAAGAAGATTGGAAAGAAGCATGCAAAAGAATATTTAAGACAACACAATCAAAATTCTGGAAAGAATTTGCTTGGAAAATAAATATGAAGATCTTCCTAACACCGAAAATGTTGTCAAAATATAGGCCAACAGGCAATGCAGAATGCTGGAGGAAATGTACGGAACAAGAAGCCAATCACACACACATTTTTTATACATGCCCTAAATTTAAAAGGTTTTGGGAGGCAGTTCAAGTAAAAATAAAAAATACATTTACCTTACAAAATCCTATACATCCAGTCAATATTATACTCGGTCTTATTCCATTAGATATACACAGGGAGGGAGATAAATATTTGTACACTATATTACGTATTGCAGCTTTAAAGCAAATTACACGTAAATGGTTGGACTTAAACCCACCATCTGTTAATAATTGGAAAAAAACTGTTGAAGAGATAAAAGAAATGGAAAGAATTACTTATAAAGTGGGAAACCGTGAAGAGCAATTCACTATGAACTGGAGTAAATGGACCGAATGAATGAGTAGGAAGAACCCCCCCCCTCACCGATCCCACCCCTCCCACCCCCATCCCTTTGTCTCTTACTTTTCTATCTCTATCCCTATAATTTCTCTCTTCTTTTTCTGTATTTTCTCTCTATTCTTTATTCTTTATCTTTTTATTTTTTGTTCTCTTTAAAAAAAATAAAAAAATAAAAAATGATGCAGGATGAACATAGACAAGTGAAGAAAACTTGTAAAGTGTATGAAATGAACTTGAAATGTAATGTACAACCCTGCAATAAAGTATAAAAAAAAAGAATGGATATATATATCCCCCGCGAGGGGATGACATTTGGCGTTGTATAATGCTGTGACGTTTGTCGGGCTGATGATCAATGTTCAAATACTGAAACATTTAAAAAACAAGTACGTAGCCCATCTTCTTTAGCCTATCCTGAATACTGCAGGCGATTAGTTACTTCATACAGAAAGCGCCTTAAAGCTGTCATTACAAACAAAGGCTTCTCCACTAAGTATTGAATTAATCACAGTTAGTGTGTTCAATACTTTTTTCCTGTTTCATTCCACTTTATTACACATAACTTTATTTACATATGGACTTAAATGTTTAGATTTTTTGTCTGGATTGTTTGAGTTAATACCAAATCTGGTGCAATTTTCACTTGAATAGGCTCATTGGAAATACATTTACTGGACAAAATATTGATGTGTTCAATACTTATTTCCCCCATTGTATGTGCTTGTTGAACATCTCATTCCAAAACCATGGACATTAATATGGAGTTGGTCCCCCCCCCTCCCCATTGCTGCTATAACATCCTGCACTCTTCTGGGAAGGCTTTCCACTAGATTTCAGAACATGGCTGAGGGGATTCGCTCCCATTTAGCCACAAGAGCATTGGTGAGGTTGAGCACCGATTTTGGACGAGGCCTGGCTTGAAATCGGCATTTCAATTCATCCCAAGATGATCAAGACTCTGTGCAGGCCAGTCAAGTTCTCCCAGACCAAACTCGGCGAACCATGTCATTATGAACCTCGCCTTGTGGACGGGGGCATTGGCATGCTGAAACAGGAAAGGGCCTTCTCCAAACTCTTGCCACAAAGATGGAAGCATACAATTCTCTAGAATGTCATTGTATGCTGTAGATTTCGAACTACGCAGCCTTGCCCAAATCATGAAAAACAGCCCCAGGCCATTATTTCTCCTTCACCAAACGATACAGTTGGCACTATGCATTCGGGCAGGTGCCGTTCTCCTGGTGTCCGCCAAACCCAGAGTGAAGCGTGATTTCATGAAGCTCCCGACGAACAGTGTGCTGAGGTTGTTTCCAGAGGTGGTTTGGAACTCGGTAATGAGCACTCAGCAGTCTCATTTGGTGAGCTTGTGTGGCCTACCCCATCGTGGCTGAGCTGCTGCTGCTCCTAGACGGTTCCACTTCACAGCACTTACAGTTGACCAGGGAAGCAGGGCAGAAACTTTTTATGCACCTGTTAGCGATTGGTTTGGCTGAAACAGCTGAACCCACTAATTAGAAGGGGTGTCCGCATACTTTTGGCTATGTAGTGTAACTTATAAATGTCTCATGACTTAGTTCAACTGACCCCTTTAGAAACCAAAATATAAGCTTGTGGTACTGTAATTGTACACAAACACTGTATAACAAAACAATTTGTTATATACCGTATTTTCCGGACTATAAGTCACACCCGAGTATAAGTCGCAGCAGGCCAAAAATGGGCCATGAAGAGGAAAAAACCACATATAAGTCGCACTGGACTATAAGTCGCATGGTTCAAGGGAACGGGCTTGGCGGAATCAGCGGGGAAAGAAGACCCTGTTGAGCTTGACTCTAGTCTGGCACTGTGAAGAGACATGAGAGGATTTGTAAGCCCAGGAAGGACATAATTCACGTTGAAACTTCTTCTGAAAGGTTAAGGAATACTTGTATTATCGAGTGTAAAGTCCGCTAGCTAGCGCGGGGCTAACAACATGGCGTCGCGGAGGAAAAATGAAACTTTGAACAGCCTCTAAAAGGTAATAAATGACTTTAATATCGTTTCTAACGTCCATAACATTGTGTATAAGGTCCATAACATCATGTTTAATGTCCACATTGTCGTGTTTAATGTCCACATTGTCGAGTATAATGGCTATTCTATCGCGTATGAAGCGCTACCGGAAGTAGCAAAATGCTACTCGCGGGTACAACATTGCAACGTTAAACAGCCTCTGGAAGGAATAAATGACTTTAATATCGTTTCTAACGTCCATAACATTGTGTATAAGGTCCATAACATCATGTTTAATGTCCACATTGTCGTGTTTAATGTCCACATTGTCGAGTATAATGGCTATTCTATCGCGTATGAAGCGCTACCGGAAGTAGCAGAATGCTACTCGCGGGTACAACATTGCAACGTTAAACAGCCTCTGGAAGGAATAAATGACTTTAATATCGTTTCTAACGTCCATAACATTGTGTATAAGGTCCATAACATCATGTTTAATGTCCACATTGTCGTGTTTAATGTCCACATTGTCGAGTATAATGGCTATTCTATCGCGTATGAAGCGCTACCGGAAGTAGCAAAATGCTACTCGCGGGTACAACATTGCAACGTTAAACAGCCTCTGGAAGGAATAAATGACTTTAATATCGTTTCTAACGTCCATAACATTGTGTATAAGGTCCATAACATCATGTTTAATGTCCACATTGTCGTGTTTAATGTCCACATTGTCAAGTATAATGGCTATTCTATCGTGTATGAGGCGCTAGCGGAAGTTACTCCTTGGTTCATGTCAGTCAGAGATTACCGTATGTCAGTTCATGTCAGTCAGAGATTATGAATTATTGATATATAAGTCGCACCTGACTATAAGTCGCAGGACCAGCCAAAGTATGAAAAAAACCGCGACTTATAGTCCGGAAAATACGGTATATATATATACAAAATATGGTCATTGTATCCATAGTCATTGTATCCATAGTTAGAGTTAGAGCCATTTACTCAGCCGTTTACTCCAAAAAGTACACCTATTTGCACTCAAGGACAACTTAAATGGCCAAAAATGCTCTCATTTTATATGCTCCAACTGGTGTGACCAGTGCTAACTCCTCCTCTGCATCTCCACTCAGCTGTCTTTGACCTGCAGCAGGAAGCAGATTAGGCAGTAGAGACAGACAGACAGACAGAGAAAGAGAGAGAGAAAGGCAGCCAGAGAGACAGATAGCCAGAGAGAGAGAGGGAGAGGGAGAGAGACAGACCGCCAGAGACAGAGGCCCACCTGTCTTTAACCTGGAGCAGGTAGCAGATGAGGCAGTAGAGACAGATAGCCAGAGAGAAAGAGAGAGAGAGAGAGGGAGGGATGGAGGGAGAGACAGACAGCCTGAGAGACAGAGAGAGAGAGACATATAGAGAGAAAGAGGCAGAGAGAGAGAGACAGACAACCAGAGAGACAGAAAGAGAGGGGGAGAGAGAGACAGATAGCCTGGGAGAGAGAGGGAGGGAGAGAGAGAGAGAGAGAGAGAGAGACAGACAGCCAGAGAGCGAGAGGCCCACCTGTCTTTGACCTGCAGCAGGTAGCAGATGAGGCAGTAGCTGGCGCAGCTCTGGACAAAGTTCCTCTGCGCGGTGAGGAAGGCCTCGGTGGTGTGGCTGCCGTGCTCCTGCAGGAAGTAGTCGAGCAGCAACAGCTGGCTCTGCTTCTTCACCTGGTGGATGGACACAGCGTTCACCACAGGCTCGATCATACCGCTGTCTGACGAGATCACCAGGATCTTGTAAGGCTTGATCCACAGAGGCACCCGCTCCTGTTCCCAGATAGTCTAATGGAGGGAGGGAGGGAGGGAGGAGGGGAAAGAGAGGGAGAGAAAATACACATCAATCACAATTGAGGGAGTCTCCATCTCCTCCTCCCTCCCCCCTTCAAATCCTCTCCAACCAGGAATGGCAGTTTGACTAGGGATCTTTTCTTAATTCCTAATAATAGTAATAATAAAGTGTAATGGTAATTGTAATGTTTCTCTCAGGGTAGAAAATAACATGGACTCAGAATTGAAATTAAAAAACAAGGTTATTTATTCACTCTCCCCCTGTTACCCATTATTCTACTGCAAACAAACCTGTCATGCAATGTTTCAAAGACTCGTTCGCAAAGTAGAAAGTGCAAAGATCACACAAATCAGGTAGGGATGAAAACTTATTTTGAATTCATCAAATGTTGGTATTAAACCCAATTCTAAAAAAGTTGGGACGTTGTGTAAAACAGAATGTGATCATTTGCTAATCCTTTTTTGACATATTTTCAATTGAAAACAGTACGAAGACAATATATTAAATGTTTTACCTTATCAACTTGATTGATTTTTGTAAATATATGCTTATTCCGAATTTGATGGCAGCAACACCTTTCAAAAAAGGTGGCACAGAGGCAACAAAAAACTGGGAAAGTTGAGGAATTCTCAACTGTTTGGAACATTCCACAGGTAAACAGGTTAATTGGAAACAGGTGAGTGTCATGATTGGGTATAAAAGGAGCATCCCTGAAAGGTTCAGTCATTCACAAGCAGGATGGGGCGAGGTTCAACACTTTTAGGGCTTTCACACCGCCAAGGAACCCAGTGTTTACTCTATATGCATTTTCTCCGCCACTAATTGATTGTCCACTTTGATTCAGGCTGCGCAACGAATATTAGTTATTATGACCGGAGAACAGAAAAAAAGCAGATTGAAGATAGATTTAGGCCGCTTTCAGACCTACATTTCGTTAAGATTTAGGGTGTAGTAAGTTACAATATGTTACAATGTTGCAATTAACCTCGTTGTTTGTGTTCGCACTGCAATCGAGACTGAATCGCTCTCAACAGGTGCGCGGCGCGAGGCGCTGTTGCAAAACAGTTTTGTGATTGGTCCGAATTTCGCTGGACATTTGGATTTCAGGAAATCACTCTCCTCTCTCTCTCTCTCTTCGCCCGTCCCTTTAATCCTGTATCCTAATCGAAAATGCAACATCATCAGCGACGACTGTGGGTTATTGCATTTACTGCTGTTCTCTGGTTTCATGTTCTTATACCAGTGCTCAGTATACGAGTATTTTAAATGAACATTCGTAATATAGTTGTTCATGGTCAACTAAATCAGCCTATTTTGTGAAACAAATAATGTTCCCGCTAATGGGTTAACCGAGCAGCCTCGCACCTAACGCTAGCTTCGAACTATTCATAGCAATAATGCGCGGGGCAAAAATAATCTATTGCCTCTAAAATCACCACGAACAGAACGGCGGAGGTACGGGTAAACAGGGCTCATGTCGGTGTCATCAAAGGTAAGAGTTGGTTTTCTTTAACTCAGCTGATGATGACCTTGCTGTCGGTTGTTTACCGAATGCTCCATCTGACTGTCACACTGTGACTTTACTAGCCGATTTTGTGCGTGTACTCTCATGTAGGCCTACTTCGTATTGATGAGCTGATGATCTTTCATTGTGTGTGTGTGTGTGTATGTATGTATGTATGTGACTGTCAGTCACAAGTTTATATTCTACGGATGTTGTTCAGTGCTGTATGCGCGTTCCCGGTTCCATGTGTACTCTTGTGTACTTCATATTCGATGAGCTTATGATCTTTCTGTGTGTGTGTGTGTGTCATGCGTGTTCCGCATGTTCCGCTGCAGCTGTAGGATATCTTGGTATTTGATCCCCTTCTATATAAAATCACCTGCTCAGCTTTAATGACCGCTATTTGCCACCCTCTAGTTTTTAGTGAAATTTTTTGTTTTGAGCGCCAGTGCGCGTTTTATGCGCGTGCACGCGGAAAAAAAATCTAACTGAACTGAACACCCCGCCACTAATGTGGAAAATCCTGGAGGAAACACTGGAACCGTTCCAAGTCTGGAACCGGCCAGCACGTTCCGACCGAAAATAAATTGGTTCGGAGCCTGAAAAGTTGGTTCGCAGCAGGAACCAGAAAATAGTGGTTCTCAAGCAGGAACCGAAACATAGAACAGTCACGTCGTCAGTGGGTGTGTCATATTCTAGGCTGCAAAGACCAGCAACAATAAAGACCATTCATTCATTCATTCAAGAAGGAAGGAGACAAAATGTAATCTAAATCTAAATCTAATCACTGGTTCAACACCTGGGAGACCAGCAAGTCTGGTATACAGGTAACACTAACCTGTAGCTGTTTCAACACCTGAGAGGCCAGCAGTTCTGGTATACAGGTAACACTAACTATCCACACCATGAATGTTGCTAGCTACTGAAACGTCTTCACAGATTCACTCGTGGGCGTTTCACGTGCAGTGCTGTTGTTGGGCGTATGCGTAGTTACCTTGGGTCACTTCTGATTGGTGAACAATGGCTGGTACATGTAGAGCACAGCACTTCTGATTGGTGTGAATGACTGACACACAAGAAAAAACACTGAATCCGACGTGCTGTATAACATATCCCAAATCGCAGGCGTTGCGATTTGCTAATCGCATCATTTCAAATTGCGATTTCGATTTAAAATCGATTAATCATGTAGCCCTAACAGGTAACACTAACCTGTAGCTGTTTCAACACCTGGGAGGCCAGCAGCTCTTGCCGAAGGTCGTCACCACACTTGACGATGACGGAGAGCAGCCGCCAGGTGGGCAGGTGTCCGTAGGGGGAGCCCTCGCGGATCCGCCTGTCAAACAAACCAAACAATCTCAACGTTCGCTTCGAAACCTTTAACGAAAGCTTCGACACTCTTCAATATAGGCTTACACTGTAGAGAGGTTTATTGAACAATGTGTATTGGTAGTGTACACTGAATTGTAGTGTACGCTGAATTTAATATATAAAATTAAAAAAAACACTACAACTTACTCATGTAATCTATATTCATGCATCACAATTATGTCACGGGATACACAACACGAGAGGTTGTAGAGAGAGTAGACACTAGACAGGTATGGTTGTAGAGAGTAGACACTAGACAGGTATGGTTGTAGAGAGTAGACACTAGACAGGTATGGTTGTAGAGAGTAGACACTAGACAGGTATGGTTGTAGGGAGTAGACACTAGACAGGTATTGTAACCAGGGAGTAGCTGAAAAGGACTGTATAATTTAGGAAGGGGCTGGTTATCTAACTAATGAAGCTAAATAGGCAGTATAGGAGGATACAGGCAGGGGGCGCCAGCAAACCGTTCGACTAGCAGTTAATGTCGTTAGCATTAGCAAGGGAACTAGCATGAGCATTAGCCTTCAAACAACTAGCATTAGCATTGGAGCTACAAACAACTAGCATTAGCATTGGAGCTACAAACAACTAGCATTAGCATTGGAGCTACAAACAACTAACACACGGTATTACATATGAACAACACATTTATTACACGACGGTTGTATACATCCCCATATATACATTCCCTCCCGGCCGGCCACACACACTCTCAATCACTCACTGATAGTCTCTGGCCTGAACAGGCTTATAGTCCAGTGGCGTGGTGCGCGTTGAGGCCTGGTGGAATGGCATGTGCGTCGATGAAGTGGTCCGCGTCGAAGCTCCGCTGGAGTCTGTGTTCGCTCGTGGAGGCGACGATTAATGTCCAGCTGGCGTCCCGCTTGGTCCAACGTGGAACAGCCGGCCGCTGGCAAGGCGGTCCAACGGGAACACAACTAACAGGCTACAGTGGTTCACTCAATAATCGCTTTTCCTGGCGTCTTCAGTTGCTGCACGGTGTGCGCGCTGCTGAATCCGCCATCTTAGATCGGCTTCGTTGCTTCTCTCGTTCTGCTTCTCTGTCGTTCTGCTTCTCATAACACACTCTGACTGACTCCGCCCTTCCGTCTCTTATATATAGGCACCACCGAACGTAGCATCCGGGTCACGGATACACCCCGGATATACTACGTCATCAACATATACATAAACAGTACAATAATAATACATACACTTCACAAACGTATAGAATAGTATAGAAAATAAGAAAGTAAATAACTGGGGCAGAAGGGCTGATTTCGGGGAAACTAAAACTGGCTCTAAAACTGTGGGCCTTCACAACAGCCGCCCCATGAAACCCTCGGTTTCAGTTAACTAAGAAGGCACACTGGCTAGGCTGCTCTAGCAGCGTGAGGTAGGAGGTGATAGTGTCCTGGCTAATTTGAGGGAGCTCAATCAGGCGTGCCACAGGTCGGGTGTAAGTGCGACCACCAACGTCCACGATGGCCGTCCGCACCCTTCCATCCGGACCCGGCAGGACCTTGGTCACTCTGCCTGTCTGCCAGGCGGCGCGTGGAAGGGACTGGTCGATCACCAGTACCACGGCACCTTCGGACAAGTTGTCTCTCTCCCTCGTCCACTTCTGCCTGACTTGCAGGGTCGGCAGGTAGTGCAGTATGAACTGCTTCCAGAACTGGTCCGCGAGCACCTGGCTGTGCCTCCACCATCTTCTTCCGGTGAGCTCTGCAGGGTCGTAGACTACCTGAGGCAGTGCAGAGTCTCGCCGCCCCATCAGCAAGAAGTTAGGCGTGATGGGATCCAGATCTGCTACATCACTGGAGGTATAGCCTAGGGGCCGGGAGTTCAAGATGCCCTCAATCTCTGCTAGCACAGTCTGGAGCACCTCATCGGTAGGCACCTTCTGTCCGAGAATGGTACGTAGGACGTTCTTTACTGAGCGAATCTCCCGCTCCCAGGCTCCCCCGAAGTGTGGAGCATTTGGGGGGTTGAACACAAACTTCACTTGCTGGGAGGCGAGTCGGTCACGGGCCTCCTCAGTCATCGCAGCGTAGCTCGCCCTCAGCTCGGCCTCACCACCGACGAAGTTGGTGCCTCTGTCCGACCGGAGGGTCTTAGGGGTCCCTCGCCTGGAGGTGAACCTCTTGAAGGACATGAGGAAGCTGTCGCTTGTGAGCTGGTGCAGAACTTCCAGGTGCATTGCTCTCGTCGTCAGGCACGTGTAGATGATGCCCCACCGCTTTTCGGAGGCTCGCCGGTTTCGGACTAGGAGTGGCCCGAAACAGTCGACCCCAGTAGAGTGGAACGGAGCCTGTCTCAGTCGCAGCCGGTCCTCGGGCAGATCGGACATCATGGGCTGCGGCGGCGTGGCTCGCCACCTCTGGCAGTCCGAGCAGGACCTTTGATATCTCCGTACCGCCTCCCGTCCATGGAGTATCCAGAATCTCCGTCGTACCTCCGCGAAGACACGCTCTCCACCCGCGTGCTGCACTTTGTCATCATGGTGCTTGATGACCAACCTGGTGACCTGATGCTTAGTGGGAAGCACGATGGGATGCTTCGTGTCCAGGTCTAGATCTTGAGCGCGGCGCAGTCTGCCACCCACGCGAATGAGAACACCGTCGAGCTCTGGAGCTAAGCCGCGGAGTCTACTGTCCGAGGGGATCGGCTTCCCTTTCTCGAGACACTCCCGCTCTCGGGAGAAGGCATCCTGTTGGGCACTCTGCAGCACCAGGAGCTCCGCCGCGGTGTAATCTTCGGCGCTGAGCGTAGTATCTAGGGGTAGACCGGCCTTGGAGCAGAACATCCTCTTCTGCAGCTCTTCGAGCGTCTCACACTCCTCTCCTGGAGTAGTCGCAGGGTCTACGACCTGGGTGACTCCGCAGAACAACGTCTTACGCAGCTCTTTGTCCTCTCTGTCTTCTGCTAACGCCGGCGTGGCTGGCCACTCTGACTCCCGCTCCTGTAGGAAGTCTGGTCCCGTGTGATACAGGTGGGGCTCAGACAGATCCTGTAGAGTTGCCCCTCTCGTGATGACGTCAGCAGGGTTCCTCTTGGTGTCTACATAACGCCAGCAGTTCACCTCAGTCAACTCCAGAATCTCGGCGACTCGGGTGCCCACGAACACCTTGTACCGACATGAGCTGGACTTCAACCACTGGAGGACGGTAGTGGAGTCGGTAATGGTGACGCTCTTCAGAGGTAGCTGGAGCTCGTCGAGCAGGAACCTTCCCAGTTGCGCGCCGTTCAGGGCAGCACACAGCTCCAGTCTTGGGATGGACTGTTGCTTCTTCGGCGCCACTCGGGAACGTGCCAGGACAAACGAGACGTGGACTTCACCTCCAAGCTCTGCCGCTCTGACGTATGCCACGGACCCGTACGCCATCTCCGAGGCGTCGCAGAATACATGTAGCGTGATGACACTCCTCTCTAGGTCCGTGGAGGGAGGGAAGTAGCTCCGCTGCAGCTTGATGTGCTGGAGAGTGGGAAGTTCCTGCTCCCAGGCCTTCCACTTCTCTGCTAGGTGACGAGGCAGAGGATCGTCCCATCCTCGTTCTTGGGCCCACAGCTCCCGGACAAGCACCTTGGCCACCGTCGTGAAGGGAGCGATATATCCCAGTGGGTCGTACTGGCTCGCTAGAGTGCTGTATATCGTTCTCATCGTGACGCGTTGAGGCTTGGCAGGCTTATTGCGATAGCGTAGCGTGTCCGTCTGGAACTGCCAGATAAGTCCGAGCGTCATCTCCTGAGCATCATCTGGTGAGTGAGAGACCCAAGCCTCGCTGCTGGTCGAGGTGGCCTCCTTCGGGAGGTCTCTGATGACTTGCGGGTCGTTGCTGGCCCACTGGCAGATCTCAAATCCACCCTCCTGGAGATGAGCACGCAGGTCCTGGACTAGCTGACGGGCTTCCGTGGCTGTCTTCGAACTGTGAAGGCAGTTGTCCACGTAAAAACTCTTATGGACGGCGTCAAACACTCCAGGAGGTGCCGTCTCCTGCGCGGCGTGAGTCTGTAGCGCATAGGTAGCGCAGCAGGGGCTGCAGGTTGTCCCGAAGGGTAGCACCTCCCACTGGTAGATAGAGGGGTCGGGGTCGCTCGGGTCCTCTCTCCAGAGAAACCTCATGAGTGGCTTGTCTTCCTCCAACATCCTGACCTGGTGAAACATTCGCTTAATGTCACCACTGACTGCGATCGGCTGCTGACGGAAGCGCACCAGAACTCCCAAGAGGGCTGGGGTCAAGGTTGGACCAGGGAGAAGATAGTGGTTGAGGTTGAGCTTCCCCACCTGGTAGCTACAGTTGAAGACCACTCGGTTCTTCCCGTTGTGGTGAACATTGTGGTGCGGGAGGTACCAAGACTCGGCACTCTGGTTCGCCTCGGCTGGCTCAAGCTTCTTCACCAGACCGGACTCCGTCAGTTTCTTCATCTCCGTTCGGTAAGAAGCAGCAAGGACTTCGTCCTTCCTCATACGCTTCTCAGTGCTGGTCAGACACTGTAGGACGGTTCGAGGGGATACTCGAAACTCTGGCATGAGTTCTCTGCGGAGTAGTGGTGTGACGTATCTCTTAACGCCCTGGACTTCGATACGCACTGTCTTTGCTTTAAGGAGGTCCAGGGCGTAGACGTCCTCCTTTGACCGTACGTAGAGCTTCTCATTCTTGTAGGGCGCAACGTCTAGCGTCCACAGCTTCTGGACGTTGTCTAGCAGCGCCGCATTCACGGAGTCTACACTGGTGTGAAGGCAGTTGATGGTCTGCACTTCTTCGGTGCGGACATGGAGGGATGACGTAGCTCTCCCGTCTCTATCTCTCCACTCGGTAGCGCCTTGGAGGGCCCACCCAAGCGCAGTCTCAACAGCCATCGGGCAGCCTCGTGGTCCTCTCAGCGGAGGACGGAGCGACACGATCAGTGCAGCGTTGTCCGAGCCGATGAGAAGGGTTGGCTCCGCTCCTTCTATCGGATGTAGTTCTACTCGCCGTAGGTGGGGATATCTTGCGCGTAACCTCTCCAGGGGGTAGTCGTAGCGGGAGAGCGCTAGCTGGTCGGCGGTGAAGACATTCTGAAGCCGATGTCTATCCGACGGCCTCCCCGCCGGGGAGATAGAGAAGTTGATTCTCGCCCCGGTGACCTCTTTAAGGTCGCGACGTATCGTGCGCAGAGTCAGCTTCTCCTCAGTCCCGTGGAGCCCCAACCGGCGCACTGCCTCCTGGAGGAGGATGGTCCGTTCCGACCCGTCGTCTAGAACGGCGTACGTGTCGTACTCAACGTTGTTGTGGTGGAGTCGGACCTTCACCACCTTCAGTAGGACCTTGGAGCCGCTGCTCTGGGTTGGGTCTAGGTAGTAGACAGGGGTTTCCTCTTCCGGTGCGCGACCGGACCTAGGGCTTCTGTTGCCCTCCGTGGACCGGGCGAGGGAGACCTCGTGTAGGATGTGGAGGTGGACCTCCTCACAGCGGTTGCACTTCCTCCTCAAAGTGCAGTTCTTCGCCAGATGGTCGCGCCCACAGTTCCAGCACCTCTTGTTCTCCTCGAGCCACCTCTGCTTGTCCTCGGTACTCAGGTTGTTGAAGTCACTGCACTCATTGAACCAGTGCTCGCTGGGGCAGTACGGACATGGCGGTGGCCCTCTCCGTCCCTTTTGAGGGGGTTGAGAGGAATCCTTTCCCTCAGGTCGGGTGGTCTTCTCTCTCCGAGGCTCCTCCTCCGTGTGCAGCACTCCTACTGGGCGTCCTCTGTTCGAGCTCGGCCGGTCCCAGCGGTCTCCCTTCTCCCTCTCCTTCTTCGGCTCAGCGTAACCCATGGCGTCTACGTTGGTGTCATGCACTTCCTCCAGTAGGAACTCCGCGAAGGCAGCCATGCTCAGACCCAACTTCCCGGGGTGACGAACGCGCTGCTGTCGCCGGAACCTCTCCTGCCGGAAGCGTGGGATCTTGCGGAGCAGCCGCTCTACGTTGGAGGTGCTGTTGATCTCGCTGGCGCCAGCTGGGCCCTGCGTCTTCAGCATCCCAACCAAGGTGTGCACGCGGAGCGCGAAGTCATCCAGCGCCCGGTCATCCTTGATGGGGGCCTGCTGTTCGAGGGCTTGCAGTTCAGCAAGGGCGTGGTTCCAGGGACGACCGTAGCGGGCATCCAAGTCAGCGAGCGCTCTGGTGTAAGGTGTCGGTGCGGAGGCATGGGCCAGTACCATGTTGTGGGCTCTGGGGTTCCTCACATGCTGAAGGAGAATCGCATATTTGTAGGACTCTGAGCAGGAGTTGTCCAAGAGCGTGTCTAGGCAGATGCGTAGCTCCACATACTGGCTCCTGTCCTCGTCCTTGAAGAAGGGGAACTTGGGTCCCTCCACCTGGGGGAACATCCTGTAGTGGATCATCGGTGCTGGAGTGACGGTCTGGGTGTCCGGCCTGCATGCATTTTGGTGCACTGGAGGACCTAGGGGTGTGCTACGCTCTTGGGGGATGACTCCCCTCCCGGGCAGCGACGCTGGCTCCCTCTGGGCCGCGTAGCGGTCGGGTCCCTGGTCCTCTTCCTTCCAGGTGGTCAGCTGGGCCTGTAGTTGGACAGTCCTGGCGGGGGTCATGGAGCCATCGGCGGGGGGTTCAGGAGATGGCACTCGAGAGGGCCGTGCGGATGATACTCTGGAGCTACAGGCCGACGGAGTTCTGCTGATGCACACGTCGCGCATGGTCTGCATCATTTCCTCCATCTTCTCTGCGTGCAGTTGCTCTCTCGCCATCTGCCTCTCCGCCGCGCGTTCCGCCCCCTCCATCTGGAGGCGCTCGCGCTCGCACTGGATGCGTTCCCTCTCTAACGCCTCCTGGCGCTGTCTCTCCGCCTGGAGGCGGTCGCGCTCCATCTGGAAGCGTTCACGTTCTAGCGCCTCCTGGCGCTGTCTCTCCGCCTCGCGTTCCGCTCCGTTCATCTGGAAGCGTTCACGTTCTAGCGCCTCCTGGCGCTGTCTCTCCGCCGCGCGTTCCGCTCCGTCCATCTGGAAGCGTTCACGTTCTAGCGCCTCCTGGCGCTGTCTCCCCGCCGCCTCCATCTGGAGGCGCTCGCGTTCTAGCGCCTCCTGGCGCTGTCTCCCCGCCGCCTCCATCTGGAGGCGCTCGCGCTCGAAATGGATGCGTTCCCTCTCTAACGCCATCTCGGCCTGTTGGCGCTCCCGCTCTAACGCCATCTCGGCCTGTTGGCGCATATATTCTGACAGCGCGGCACTACTCCCTCTGGAGTGCAGGCTATCCGCCCCAGAGGCATAACTGCCCACGGAAGCCCTGGACCGGTAGGAAGCCACTGAGCGGCAGGAGCTAGGTCTCGAGCGCGCCGTACTGGGAGGCAGATCGTTAAGGCTGAGGCCCTCCCTCTTCCGCCCGCAGGCGCTGTCGGACCGGGCCTCTCCTTCCTGTTCTTCCGTTTCCACGGCAAAACCCTGCGGTTCTGCCATCTCATCCTCAGGCTGGTGCTCTTTGAGGGCTGTCTCAGTGCTAGCCACCCGCTCGCCGGCGGACACCTCGGCCTCTCCGACCACTGTATCCCGTGGAGTGCGCTCCTCGCTACCACTCAGTGAGCTTTCGAGCTCAAGCTCATACTCCTGTAACCTCGGAGGCAACCGCGGGACTCTCTGTGGTCGTGGCTCTGGCTCAGGGGGCGGAGAAGGGGGGGTAACTGTCTGGTCTGGTTGGCTGCGCTCAGCCATGCTATCACTACACTACCAATCCGGCTCGAAGGACCAATTGTAACCAGGGAGTAGCTGAAAAGGACTGTATAATTTAGGAAGGGGCTGGTTATCTAACTAATGAAGCTAAATAGGCAGTATAGGAGGATACAGGCAGGGGGCGCCAGCAAACCGTTCGACTAGCAGTTAATGTCGTTAGCATTAGCAAGGGAACTAGCATGAGCATTAGCCTTCAAACAACTAGCATTAGCATTGGAGCTACAAACAACTAGCATTAGCATTGGAGCTACAAACAACTAGCATTAGCATTGGAGCTACAAACAACTAACACACGGTATTACATATGAACAACACATTTATTACACGACGGTTGTATACATCCCCATATATACATTCCCTCCCGGCCGGCCACACACACTCTCAATCACTCACTGATAGTCTCTGGCCTGAACAGGCTTATAGTCCAGTGGCGTGGTGCGCGTTGAGGCCTGGTGGAATGGCATGTGCGTCGATGAAGTGGTCCGCGTCGAAGCTCCGCTGGAGTCTGTGTTCGCTCGTGGAGGCGACGATTAATGTCCAGCTGGCGTCCCGCTTGGTCCAACGTGGAACAGCCGGCCGCTGGCAAGGCGGTCCAACGGGAACACAACTAACAGGCTACAGTGGTTCACTCAATAATCGCTTTTCCTGGCGTCTTCAGTTGCTGCACGGTGTGCGCGCTGCTGAATCCGCCATCTTAGATCGGCTTCGTTGCTTCTCTCGTTCTGCTTCTCTGTCGTTCTGCTTCTCATAACACACTCTGACTGACTCCGCCCTTCCGTCTCTTATATATAGGCACCACCGAACGTAGCATCCGGGTCACGGATACACCCCGGATATACTACGTCATCAACATATACATAAACAGTACAATAATAATACATACACTTCACAAACGTATAGAATAGTATAGAAAATAAGAAAGTAAATAACTGGGGCAGAAGGGCTGATTTCGGGGAAACTAAAACTGGCTCTAAAACTGTGGGCCTTCACAACAGGTATGGTTGTAGAGAGAGTAGACACTAGACAGGTATGGTTGTAGAGAGTAGACTATAGACAGGTATGGTTGTAGAGAGTAGACTATAGACAGGTATGGTTGTAGAGAGAGTAGACACTAGACAGGTATGGTTGTAGAGAGAGTAGACACTAGACAGGTATGGTTGTAGAGAGAGTAGACACTAGACAGGTATGGTTGTAGAGAGTAGACACTAGACAGGAGATGCATGAGGAGTGTGAGAAGCTCCACTGTGCCTTCCTCCAGGCCCCTGCAGGAGCTGAGTCGGACAGGCTCGCAACAGCCTTGCTGTCAAGACTCAGCCGTAAAAGACAGGAGCGCTGGGAGGAGGCTATTGACTCCATCGACTTCTCGCACTCCAGCCGTAAGGCATGGAGTAGGGCTGCACGATTAATCAATTTTAAATCGAAATCGCGATTTGAAATGATGCGATTAGCTAATCGCAAAGCCTGCGATTTGCTTATAATTTTATTTTTATTTTTATTTTTTTGCTATTTAGCAGACGCTTTTAATCCAAAGCGATTTACAATTACGAATTACAGGGACATTCCCCCTGGAGTAACTGAGGGCTAAGTGCCTTACTCAAGGGCACACTAGTAGTGGTGTGGTTTCAGGCGGGATTTGAACTCACACAACCTTCCGATCACAAGTCCAACTCACTAGACCACCACTACCCGTATGGGATACGTCATACAGCGCGTCGGATTCAACGTCAATGAACGTCAACGTCAATGAACGTCAACAATGAACGTCAACAATGAACGTGAACGTCAATGAACGTCAACGTCAATGAACGCACACCAACAACATCGCATCGTATTTTTTGAAAGTACCTGCCCTTTTCCAAACAGCTTCCAATTAAGCTTTCCTAGATGGTTGTGTGAAACAAACCACCTGAGTCAGTTAGTAATGCTCCATCACATGTTTTAATCTGAAGCTTGATTTTAAAGCAACCCAACTTTAAAGCAACCCAATGTAAGTTTAGTTCTTTCACTCGTAGCTCGGGCTGTGGGGGTGCTAGAGGAGGGAGCCTCTAAGTCCCCTGAAGACGTACAAACAAACTGCACGTTGATACGACCTTCCTAGCCGGAGATATGGCCACACTTTACAAAAACCTCCCCTTTTTTTTTTTTTTTTTTTTTTTTTGCTATTTAAAAAAAAAAAAAACGCAAATTAATCGCAATCGCGATATCTGTCCAAATAATCGCAATTCGATTTTTTCCCCCAAATCGTGCAGCACTCCCCTCGTCACTGCCCCATCTCTGCAAATAAAATCGCATCACAATTTGTGAAAAGTGGGTCATACGAGGGCAAAGACCGCGAGTCGTCTCGACTTGTGGCAAAAGAAGTGTCAGACCTCTGGAGGGCCCCAACACCTAGCAGTGACTACATCTCCGGTGAATTCACCCCGGAGGAGTTCGCTGCTGCCCTCCAGCATCTAAAGCCAGGGAATGATTCCATCTGCCCGGAGCTTATTCTCCATGCCGCACCCGCCTTGAAGTCCTGGCTGAGAGCGTTCCTCACTTCCTGTTTGCGCCAACTCAAGATCCCCAAAATCTGGCGAAGAGCCCTAGTTGTTGCGATCCCTAAACCGAATAAGCCTGAAGGGGACCCTAAGAGTTACCGTCCCATCTCTCTGCTATGCATCCCCTTCAAGATCCTCGAGCATCTCATCTACGCCCGCATCGAACCAATTGTCGACCCGCTGCTCCCACGTGAGCAGGCTGGGTTCCGACGCGGGAGGTCGACCGTAGATCAAGTCACCCTTATGACTCAAGACATCAAGGATTGCTTTTCGGCAAAAAAGAAGGCCGGGGCCGTCTTTATAGACCTGACGGCTGCCTACGATACCGTATGGCATCGCTGCCTCACCTGCAAGCTGCTCCGCCTGCTGCCGGACAGGCACATGGTCAGAATGATCATGGAGCTCATCCGTAACCGCAGCTTTACCCTTACCACCGGTTGCGGACAGCTAAGCAGGCTTCGACGCCTTAAGAACGGCGTCCCTCAGGGATCGGTCCTGGCCCCCCTCCTCTATAATATCTACACCTATGACCTGCCCAACACACTCTTGCGGAAGTACGCCTACGCAGACAACCTCGCAGTGGTGTACTCTGCTGGAAATTGGCAGTCTGTGGAGGGGAATCTGAGCCAGGACATGCAGACACTAGTGGCATACTTCCGGAAATGGAGATTGAAGCTTAGCGAGGCAAAGACGGTGTCGGCTGCCTTCCACCTTAACAACAGGGAGGCTAAACGTGAGCTTAGAGTATACCTAGATGGAAATCCCCTGCCATGTTCCGCTGAGCCAATATATCTCGGCGTGACATTGGACAGGACGCTCACGTTTCACTGGCACCTCGAGTCACTGCGCAAGAAGTTAACAGCTCGTGTGGCGTTGATGCGGCGACTGGTTGGCTCGGGCTGGGGCGCCGGCGCAAGGACCTTGCGCACGGCAGCCCTAGCCCTCGTTTATTCAACTAGTGAATACTGCGCCCCAGTATGGTGTCGCAGTGCCCACACCCGCCTCATCGACTCGCCTATAAACGAAGCCTTGCGCATTGTGACAGGATGCCTGCGTCCTACCCCCGTGGACAACCTTCCCATCCTAGCAGGCATCCAGCCCGCAGGCCTCCGCCGCATGGGAGCCACAGCACGTCTCGCCTGCCGGGCCGTGGAGCTTAATAACCATCTGCTCCATGATAGGCTCACTATAACAGCGGAGCCCTCCCGGCGTCTCAAGTCGAGACACCCATTTGTGCCTGCCGCACAGGATCTCAGGCAGCAATGCAGAGATCTTAACATCAGTGCGGCAGGATGGGCGGATTATATGTGGCGCGCGGAGTGGGAGGCAAACACCTCCAAACTCCGCGACCACATCCCAGTCGCCGGCCCTGAGCCCCTCGGGATGGACTTGCCAAGGCTATCCTGGGTGAGGCTCAATCGTCTCCGGACCGGCGTCGGGCGTTTCCGCTCATCAATGCACAGATGGGGCTTGGCCCCAAATGCGTCGTGCGAGTGTGGCGCAGAGGACCAAACCGCAGACCATGTTATCCTGGATTGCCCGGTGTACCACCCACCCAACGGGATGCATGGTCTGTCGGTATTAGATGACGAGACGATGACGTGGCTTCTGGAGGGGTGTCCAGAAATATAGCCCGGGTGAGCCCCTCAACCAGGTCTCGGGGTGGTAAAAGGGTAGCTCTCGGCCCCGAGCCTGGTGGAGTGGAGAGGAAAACAACTACCTATACGCCGAAGAAGAAGAAGACTAGACAGGTATGGTTGTACACTAGACAGGTATGGTTGTAGAGAGTAGACACTAGACAGGTATGGTTGTAGAGAGAGTAGACACTAGACAGGTATGTTGTAGAGAGTAGACACTAGACAGGTATGGTTGTAGAGAGTAGACACTAGACAGGTAGGGTGACGGTACTTACAGGACCTTCTCCTGCCACGGCTCCTTCAGGGCCACTGCTGAGGGGTCCTCTGGGTCCCTCCTGAATGTGGTCGGTGTGTGGGCCAGCTGCTCTGAGAGGCGCCGCCTAAACACACACACACACACTAAGTCACACTAAGACATCACCATAACCAATTCTGACCGTTTCAAAGAGTCCGGGCTCGTCTTCTTACAGCAAAGCCTGTGCCGTGTAAGAAGGACTAACCCTTCTTGGACTGCCCAAAGGCAGATAAGAGCCAACCAGCTCCAAGTTAGCCCCACTACCGTCGTTAGTAGGGGTGTAACGATACATCGATTCACATCGATGCATCGATTCATTGACTAACGATCTGATTACATCGACGCAATGTAAAAACATCGATCTATATCGTCATCTTAAAGATACACCTTTATTTTGAAATGGCACATTCTGCGTGACTGTCACCATTATATATGAGTTGCCTCTACCAAATCCGTCTAAAAAAGTCACGAGGAAAGTCCTGTCTTTCGCTTTTTAGCTTGAGGTGCGCTTGTTTTGGAATTCCATTCGCTGCAGCGGCCGCGCTCACCCCGCCCCCGTCCAGTTTCTCAACTGGATTGGACAGCGCCTTCGCCTGTCTGGGGGACATCGCTTGGCCGCGCAGTTTTGTTTCATAGGACATTAATGTTTTAAAGCTGAATATCTCTTGTTTGTGAGACTAGTGAACGGGTCTATTTTTCTTTTTGTAACAGAAGAATACTGTATAATACAATATGATTTAAATGCTGGATACCTGGAAGAGCTCACAAATAAAATGGTCAAATCATATTCTAGTTGTTTTTGTGAGTTGATAATTGTGTTAGATTGGCATATGATATTGCGTCATATCGATCATATCGTCATATCGATCTTGAATCGAATCGAATCGAAATCGTATCGTGACTGACATTGTGATATCGTCAAACATTGTATCGTCATACAAACAAATCGATATAATATCGTATCGTGATGAAGCTGGTGATTTACACCCCTAGTCGTTAGCCCACTAAAAGCAAGGCCTTTCCAAACAAGCCTGCCCAACGCTCGCCCTCTGTACCTGATGTCCCCAGCGGCGATGAAGATGGGTTCCTTGCTCTCCAGGCTGGTGATGCTGTCGACTGAGAACTGGGAGATGTTGTCACAGCTGTTGGTATGGACCTCCGGGAGCTTGGGGAAGGGAAGAGAGAGAAACAGCTCAGACATTGACCTGAAATAAAAGACTGCTCAAAACAATCAGATTCTTTTTTTTTCTTCTGATTTTATCCCTTTTTCACCCAATTTAGTATCCAATTGCACCCAACCTAGTATCCAATTATCCCCTGCCTATTGCGTAGGATCCGCCGCACGACCCCGTGGCCGGCAGCCCAGAGGAGAAAGCCAGGCAGACTAGCTGTCTGGCTTCTCGAGCCCGACACCGTTATTCCGGCACCCCGGGGGCGGTGTTGCGCGACGGATCCTTGTCCGGAAATAGTCCTATACCCCCCTTGGGAGCGGCCGCTCAATATGCCGCTCCCTGTGGGCCCCGGCCATATCCGGGTCTGGCGAGACCGGGATTCGATCCCAGTCCCCGGTGGGCAGCTTGCACCAGAGGCTGATGCTTAGACCGCTGCGCCACCGCGGGGAAAAACAATCTGATTCTAAACCCCCTTATGGTGGTTTGAACCACACGTAGCAGTGTGACGTGTAAGAAAAAAATATTTGTTTCGTCATCCCAGCCATCACCGGTCATCCCTCTGTCACCACGCGTTGCCGTTTGCTTATGCGCAAATGCCTCCGAAGCATCTCCGAAGTCGCGTCCCGCTTTCCCCCCGACCCTTGTAAGGTCACATCTCCGGTTCTACCTTTTAACTGGGAGTGTCTTTGATCCGTTTCAATGAACGTACCGTCTTTCGAGTGATACATCAAACTTTTCACGTGCTGCACCCCGCCTCTGGAACTCTCTCCCTCAACCACAAGAGACTCACCCTCACTCTCCACTTTTAAATCCCACCTCAAAACCTACCTGTTCTCCCATGCATAGAACCTCCCCTACCCCTAACCATCTCCCCTAACCCTGCCACCCCCCTCCCCCCCTGTACATTGTTGTGTTCCCCGTTCATTGACTCTTTTCCCATATTGTCAGCGTCTTTGAGCCTCGGAAAAGCGCTCTATAAATACAATGAATTATTATTATTATTATTATTATTATTATTATTATTATTATTAAGTCTCACCTCCACCTGGAGTTCCCCGATGTCGTCTACAGACCAGGCCTCGTCGTCGTTGTCGTAGTTGGGGACTGTGGAGAAGCTCCCGGCGCGCTGCTCCGCCGTGATGCCGCAGTCCGGCAGGTTCTCCACCGACCGCGTGCTCCGGATCCGCGTCTCCGGGATCCGCACCGGAACGTTGGACGTCTCAACGTTCTCGCACTCCAGAACTTCCACGTAGATTAGGTACGGTGCCTGGTCAGGGGGCATACGTAGAGTGAATGGTTGTCACAGACAGACAGATAGCATACGTAGAGTGAATGGTTGTCACACAGACAGACAGATAGCATACGTAGAGTGAATGGTTGTCACACAGACAGACAGATAGCATATGTAGAGTGAATGGTTTTCACACAGACAGACAGATAGCATACGTAGAGTGAATGGTTGTCACACAGACAGACAAATAGCATATGTAGAGTGAATGGTTGTCACACAGACAGACAGATAGCATACGTAGAGTGAATGGTTGTCACACAGACAGACAGATAGCATACGTAGAATGAATGATTGTCACACAGACAGACAGATAGCATACGTAGAGTAAACGGTTGTCACACAGACAGACAGATAGCATACGTAGAGTGAATGGTTGTCACACAGACAGACAGATAGCATACGTAGAGCGAACGGTTGTCACACAGACAGACAGATAGCATACGTAGAGTGAATGGTTGTCACACAGACAGACAGATAGCATACGTAGAGTGAACGGTTGTCACACAGACAGACAGATAAGACGGGAAGAGTAGTTATCTTGTAACATCTCTCACAGGGTGCTTTTTCGAGTAAACAACCATTATTTCTACAGACAAAATCTCTCAGGCAGAGCCATAATGTACTGGAGGATGAATGCATGGTTTGAGAGTGGGGGATCTCCCTTCAGTTCAGCATAAAACACTGTTTGTGTGTAATCTGTGTATACGGTGTGCTTATTTATATAGGTAGATTCAGAAATGAAGCATATATATATGTGTGTGTGTGTGTTTGCGCAGCCCTCTCCACACCTTGTCTTTGGAGTTGAGCACCACGGCCTGTGTGTGGGGAACTCGGACCACGTGGTGGTTGAAGGCGGCGGTGGGCAGCCAGACGCGGGCCGGCAGCTTGTGGTTGAGCAGCGACAGCTCTGAGATCAGCCTCTGGGTCTTCTGCTCCTTGGTGGGCAGCGTGGCCAGGCGCTTCCCGATGCCCATCAGGGACTTGATGAACTCCCTCTGGGGAGTCAGACGCACAGGCTGCAGGGAAGGAGGCGGGTGGACACGTGAGCAAAGGATTCAAAATGCATTGTTGTTGTATAGTTATAGGCCTTACCCGAACTTCAACAGGTCATCACTGTGCCTGGGGGATCTAGTCGTCTGGGATAGGATGATAATGCCTGCTAAAGCTGAATACTACCACCATGTGACTTACACAGTACAAGAGCTTGAGAGTGAGTCATCTAAATCTGTTATAAGAAACATCAGTTAGTAAGGGAACCATGACAAAACTATTTTGAAAGGATGAATGGAAACAATGACCTGGGAGAATTCTTAATAACGGTGAGATGGGAAACATTGTCAAACTGCAATTAATTAATTAACCAAATGTTTGCTGGAACCAAGTCTGTTCCTTTCTACCATTTCCATTCCCAACACAGCCCACACCTTAGGGACCCTGAAAGTGGGCTACTCAAGATAATTACTAATAAAAAAATATTAAATGTCCAATTATGGAAGAGCAGCAAGATGGTCAGCCTAGAGCTGCTTGTCTGTTTGTGTCGGGTTTCCAGTAAAATGATTCAGTTCCGTATTAGCATAATTGAGTTTAGCCAATAAACAAATTGCCTTTTGAAAGTTGATGAACTGTTTAGCGACAACCTTGACACAAACACCACACAATTAATTTGAAAACATGGCTTTTGACTTTTCAGGTAAGATGACAAAGTCAAAAACAAATCATTAATTTGAGCTTGGAAACCAAGGGCATTTGAGCCTTAATCATTCATCACAGAGTTGTTCAGATTTGAGAGGAGTAAGTTCTTTAAGTTCAGATAAGCCAGGGACCCGCCAAACCAGATAATTGATGCAACACAGATAGTTTTTATTCCAAAAAACATTTTCCCTTGAGTGGAGAGTTTGTAAGCATGCATCATCACTTCAAATAGGACACTCATAGGATTTGTCATATTAGATTTTGATCAAAAAGCCAATGATGGGCAGAGCTGCCAAAGTTGAATTTTGAGATATACATGCTTATAACCTCTTACCAACATCAAAGACTAAATCCCCTGGCTGCGAATGGACAGAGCCAATAATATCCCATAATGCACCGCAAGTAACCATCATGATAGAGGCAGTAAACTTACTGTACCAGTCACAAACTCAAGACTTTCAGAGCTGGAGCTCAGTTCCTGGGAAATGTGAGGAGGGGTAAGGAGCAAAGTAGGGGAGGGGTGAAGGGGGAAAGGCAGGACAAGAATATGGACAATTTTCAACACTGAAGAGCATCATTGTGGCACCATGCTTTTAATGCCTTCTTGGTATGGACTGAGACAGCCCTATCCTAACATAATGTGGAGTCAAGCTAAAACTGACAAACCCATGAACAACTACCCATAGTGAGGAACACTGGTTGACACAGACGATAAATGAGTAGGCCAAGCCATGCTGCCAGTTTGCTGGTGACTATTAATGTCACATAAATCAAACTAGGTCCTCAGTTTAATCCCCCTTGCGTTGGTGCCTGGTTGCATTATATCAATACCAAGCTTGTGCTGCGCCTATCTTCGGTGGTTGTTTGTTTTGAGGAAATGAAATGCAAAAAGCATCTTCAGCCAATGAAATGCATGTTAAATTGGATTTAAATCTGAAGATTGACATGGCCAGTCAACAATGGAGGATGTTGTTGTTTGGCTCTTGTTTGTTTGTTTTTCTGGTCACTGAGAACAGGATATTTGTCAATGATGTCTACGGTACGGTTAGGATACAAATGCGTGCTGTACCGGTCTGGTCAATGGAAAAGCGCCATTAGTCAAGACTCCCTAAGGCTAGCAGGCAGTGGGGGAGATGACTGACTTAGTAGAAGTATACAGTGGGTAGGCCTGTAACAATTATGAAATAATCGTCTAATGGCGATTATTTGACGTGATCTCGTTTTTTTTCTCTTAACCGCGGTCAAAGCATTTCAAAGTTTCAGTTCATATTCAGGATCCTACTTTTGTTTGCATCCATCAAACACGTTTCCAATGGATGGATGCGTATGTAGTGAGATAGAACAGTAGCTATCATATCAGAAGACACCCTGCATGCAGTAGCCTACATCAAATCGGCTTTCGAGCGCTAAAAGTCCACACCGGATTCGGCAAACACAGTAGCCTACATGGTAGAGAGATGGAGCTTGTTGAAAAAAGGAACACGACTGCACCCTTATGGAATCACTTTGGATTCAAGCCAAATCAGAGGGGAGAACCTGCAAATTTGGATGAGCCGATTTGCCAGATTTGTAAAAAAAAAAAAAATAAATAAAAAAAAAAATATATCTGTAAAAACTGCTAACACAACTAATTTGAAACAAAAGTAACTATCCCACCCAATTTGCAGTCATCAACAAATCGCTCAGTGCCGCTGCAGTCCCTGGTCCCTCCCGGCAACTGGGTCTTGCTGAGTCGTTAAGCAGATGCACAAAGTATAGGCCTAAGCGGGACAGTTCCAAATGGTGCACGCTCACAGACAAAGTGATGCGTTACATCGCGAAAGAAATGCGGCCATTCAATAATAATAATAATAATAACAACTTTATAGTGTATAGCACTTTTCCTGCAAATGTTGCAGCTCAAAGTGCTTAATGCATTATTGAATTCGTTTTTAATACAGTGGAGAAGCCAGCATTTAAAGACATGCTGTACTCTTTTGATGGCCAATACGAGTTGCCTAGTAAGACTTGCATCTCTAAAACTGCCATTCCAAATTTGTAAAAGAAAGTGAAGGGTGACAAAATACATTTTATGATAATAAAGAGGCATGGTTTACTTCATAGGTTGCTGTGTTATTACATTATCTGGGTCACATAACAGTGAAGCGATAAATGGATTACACTTATATAGCGCCTTATTCCAAAGAGCTTTACAATGGCCTCTCATTCACCCATTCACACACACATTCACACACCAATGAGCTGATTATCTCTCGTGTACTTCATATTCGATGAGCTGATGATCTTTCTGTGTGTGCTGGGCGTATCTGTCAGTCACATGTATATTATACGGTAACCTATGTAGTCCTACTGTATCCGCGTTCCGCATGTTCTGCTGCTGCTGTAGGATATCTTGGTATTTGATCACCTTCTATATAAAATCACCTGCGTGATTTTTTTTCCTTTTTAATGTGGCCACCCTCTATTATTCGCTACGCGCGGCGCGCGCAAATAATAAACACCCCGCCACTAATATGAAAATTCCTGGAGGAAACACTGTTTCTTGATTGGCTACATTCCATCCACGTCACAATCGGACTCACGAACAGGGTTGCCAGATGGGATTGACATTTTCCACCCTAACCACAGTCTAAAACCCGAGCCCATCTGGCAACCCTAGTCGGGAGTTGGGAGTTGCCCACACACATAAGGAGTTTTGGTCGTAAATATTGAACACATACAACATTTACAATTGTCGGCCCCGACCATTTTCAGGGTATCTTGGTATTTGATCACCTGCTATATAAAACATCGCCGCTCGGCTTTAATGGTTTAACCGCTATTTATTTTTAGATTTTCTTGCCACGCTCCCTCTAGTTTTTGGTGAAATTACGTCGTTGTTAAAGCGCGCGAGGATTGGCCTTACCGCCACTAATGTGGAAATTCCTGGAGGAAACACTGCCCTTGATCTTGTGATTACAAAGGATCTCGAGGTCTCAATATCAGGTATCAGCGACGTGGCCCTCTCTGACCACTTCTGTATTTTCCTTACCATTGTAACACGTAAAGCTGAAAAAATGCTGAACGTGTTGTTAAAAAACGTTATATTACCCCTGCAGTGGCTGAGAATTTCAAAGCTTTAATGAACAGTGATCACATAACTCCCACTTCATATGATAATGACTTAGTAACTACCTTTAACAATAAAGTAAAAATGGCCCTAGACTCCCTGGCACCTACCAAACTAAAAAAGGTTGGAGCCAAGATGAGAGCACCATGGAGAAACAGTGAAATTAATCTCCTTAAGAGAACATGTAGGAAAGCTGAGCGCAGATGGAGAAAGAGCAAATTACAGGTTGATCAGAATATTTTTAAAGAACATCTATCTGCCTTTAACTTGGCAATGCGAAATGCTAGGAAAAAAATCACTTCTCAAATATAATATCTACAAACAAGAATAACCCCAGGGTCTTGTTCTCGACAATTGATTGCCTTGTAAACCCTGCTCCTAGAACACTAGATGGCGCAGCCTCTGTCACCAAATGCGAGGAATTTGCAGCCCACTTCAGGGATAAGATACCACACCACAGAACATGACTATGAGCTGTTCACCATGATTAGTACTGAAACATTAGGCAAAATTGTGTCACAGCTTAAACCGTCTACGTGTCCTCTTGACCACCTACCACCTTTTTTAAGGACATTTTCGAATCTGTGTCTGATGACATACTAGGCATTGTAAATCACTCCCTACTTAAAGGGATTTTTCCAGCAGCGCTTAAAACTTCCCTGGCTAGACCCACCCTGAAGAAAAGTAACTTAGATCCTTTTGACCCAAAAAACTGTAGACCAATATCCAATCTCACTTTTCTAAGCAAAATTCAAGAAAAAGCAGAGTACAAACAGCTTCATGAATTTCTAGTCTTAAATAATAGATATGACCCACTTCAGTCAGGCTTCCGATCATACCACAGCACAGAAACTGCTTTGCTTAAGGTAACTAATGACCTTAGGATTAATGCAGACTCTTGATTCTTGTACTCTTAGACTTAAGTGCAGCCTTTGATACGGTAGACCATTACATACTTATTGAGAGACTTGAAAACTGGGTTGGCCTCTCTGGTCCGGTCTTAAACTGGTTCAGGACTTACCTGGCTGACCGAGACTACTTTGTAGCCCTTGGTGACCATAAGTCAAAATACTATAGCGCAACCTGTGGAGTTCCCCAGGGGTCCATTTTAGGACTGTTGCTTTTTAGCCTATACATGCTACCCCTCAGTTCTGTCATCAAGAGGCATAGCGTTAACTACCATAGCTATGCTGACGACACTCAGCTTTATATCTCAGTAACTCCCAACGACTACGAGATGGTTGACCACCTGATAGATTGTATTGCTGATATTAATATTTGGATGACACAACATTTTCTCCAACTCAATCAGGAAAAAACTGAGGTATTGATCATTGGCGAGAAAACTGGGAGAGAGAAATTATCTGCACATTTGAAAACACTAGCTCTTAACGCTAAGTGTCAGGCTAGGAATCTAGGTGTCATAATTGACCCAGATCAACATTTTGAAACCCATATTAATAATACTATTAAAACATCCTTTTATCATTTAAGAAACATCACTAAGGTACAATCCTTTCTCTCCCAGACACTGAAAAACTAATGCATGCGTTTGTTACTAGCAGGCTAGATTACTGTAATGCTCTCCTGACAGGTCTCCCCCCAAAAATTATTAGTAGACTGCAAATGGTTCAGAATGCTGCTGCTCGTGTCCTTACTAGGACCAAACGAAGAGTGCACATCACACCTGTCCTGAGATCACCGCTCGGTGCTGGTAGGCAAACTGGTTAGTAGTCGCTCTATGAGTAGAGAGCTGCAAGGGAACTTTCCTGGCTACATAGTGTACAGGTTTTTACTTTTGCCTGCTTGCGGCTCTGTCAGTATGTGAAGCGCATTGAGTTGCATCTTGTAAGGGTGCGCTATACAAATAACATTTGATTTGATTTGATTTAGTAGAGGTCTCAGGGGGGTAGTAGAGGTCTCGGGGTTAGGTTTAGGGTTCCACTCACCTCGTCCTGGCTGCTCTCCACCTTGGGGTTGCTGGCCGTCCTCTTCAGGTTGCTGCTCAGGCTGATGCCGACCGTGGCGTCCGACTTGGAGCGCTGGTGGGTGCGCTTGGAGGGCGACAGTCCGTGTTCGCCGCCCAGCCCGTGCACGTGCAGACTCCCCTGCGCCGCGGGCAGGGCGGGGCAGAAGGGGGCCAGCACCAGGGGGTGGTCTCTACGGGCGCGGGCGCCGGCCGGCTTCAGCTCGTCCGAGAGGATGAGCTTGCGGAGCTTGGTGCCGCGGGAGTGGCGCTGCGTGGAGATGTGCATGTCGGAGGAGTAGGCGCCCAGCAGCCAGGCGCACTGCAGCGAGAAGGAGATGCTCTGGCGGCACCGGTGCACCTGGGGGGTGGGCAAACAACGCTGAGTTATACAGCTTTGTTCCTCGTGTTGACAGACACAGGGTTCCCACACCTTCTGAAACATCAAATTCAAGCACCTTTCAAGGACTTTCAAGACTCAATTCCCTCAAATTCAAGGACCCAACACGGCATAGTTTGAGACAGATCTAGATGAGAATTTATATTAGGAACTATCCTCTCACAGACAACAATTTAAAAGAGAGGCTTGAATGTGTGAACACTAGATTGTCTCTTGCCTTCTCTACCACAACACAGCAAAACAATATATTGTGAAATATGTGTAAAGTTAAGCAATACAGAGAGGAGGAAAACATTTTGGAATATATATATTTTTTAGAGAGAGAGAGAGAGAGAGAGAGAGAGAGAGAGAGAGAGAGAGAGAGAGAGAGAGAGGGGAGAATTCAAGCACTTTCAATGACCCATGTCTATTTTTCAAAAACTTTTAAGAAAACTTTTTTTCCCGCAAATTCACAAACTTTCAAGGATTTCAAGGACCCGTGGGAACCCTGCAATAGCAGACTCCAAAGGCAAACACAAAGCCTAGAATCAACACTAGACATTGACAGCTCTCTTGTGCCTGCACACATGATGTGACACCTGACTTACCAGAAACACCCGTCAAGCTAATTGTCCCATTCATTTTGGGTGCTCTGAAATAGGGGGACTAATGCATAAAAAAGCGTTTCTGAATGGTAAAGCCAATATGTACACAAAGACCATCAAATAAAAGCTGAGAATGTCTTTAAGCTCACAGTAACTGTTTGATTTCAATTGAAACTTTTGGAATGTAGAGTTGGAATGTTTTTCACTATCCCATTATTTATACAAAGCACTGTATACGTTTTGCTTTATTTATATATATATATATATATATATATATATATATATATATATATTGTTTTATTTTATGCACTCATGAATTACATAATTCTTGTATAATGAAAAGTGCTTTATACATTTAAGAAATTATTAATATAAATATGATTAAAACTTAAGTATTTACAAATTCAAATCAATCCCCAGCTCCTCTCCCTTCAACACTTGAAACTGAGCCCCATCTTATCTAACACAACTGGATAGGTATTCCACATAGCCAGAGAGGTGTGTGTTTTATACCTATCCAACCCTTTCCTACAAGTGTGTCTAACACGGTATGGGCCATAGGCATTAGTGGTGGAACTCTGCCCCGGGCCACCCACCACGTAGGGCTTGATGGCGTCGCCCACGTCCTCGTCCATGTGGATGTACATGTTGAGCAGCTGCGGCAGGTAGAAGTCCACCTCCTCGTGTCGGAAGCTGAAGAGGCGGTTGCCGATGTAGGCCTGCACGCCAGGCTCCTTGGAGCTGTGCAGGTAGGAGATGGCCATGGACACGTCGAAGAGCTTGGACTCGAACAGCCGCAGGAGCCACGACTGCTTGGAAGGGTTGTGGCGTTGGCGCTGCCTGGCACTCTTCACCGAGTCCGGCGGGGCAACCGGGTCCTCTTCCTCCGCGATTTTCGGGGGCTTGACGATCCCCCCGACTCCGCCTCCTTGGGTGGCGTCGGCTGGCTCAGCATGCGAGGTCCCGTTGACCAGCGCGTGGTCCGCAGGGCTGCTGTCGCCCCCCTGGCCTTCGCCCTTGAGCAGCTTGACCTTCTGCAGCACGTCCTGGCAGGCCTTCAGCGCCATCTCCGGGTCGATGACCAGGTTCAGCTCCCCCACGCCCTCGGAGATGATGTCCAGGGGCGGGCTGGGGGCGGCGGGGCCCTGGGAGATGATGTTGAGGGGCGGGCTGGGGGGGGCTGAGCCCTCGTTGGAGGCGGGGCTTGGGGGCCGCCGCAGCCCCTGGTGACGGGGGCCGCACGACGAAGGGGAGGAGGGAAGAGAGAGGGAGGGAGAGGAGGAGGGCAGAGAGAGGGAGGGAGAGGAGGAGGGCAGAGAGAGGGAGGGAGAGGAGGAGATGGACACAGAGGAGGAGGCTGTGGAGGGGGAGCTCTGCTGCGGTTCCTCGGGGTGAGCCGGCGGCGGCTCCAGCTCTGCGTCACCCATCATGGTCGCTCACCGCTCCGCACGGCCCCTGACAGAGAGAGAGGGACATCTGTGAGAGACAGGCTACACAGCTAGATTTTAGAGTTGTTGTTGTTGTTGCTTTTTTTACCTTTATTTAACCAGATAAAATCAGTTGAGAACAAATTCTCATTTTCAATGACGATCTGGCCAAGAGGCCCCGGCAAGATTAAAAACAAACATATAAACAGAAATACTCATGGTCAACATAAAACAATACATACAATACATGAGAACGGCAAAGACAGTGAAGATACATAAAGATTTTTAAATTTTTTTAAAGGGGTGGGGAGAGTACATCAGCCATGGCTGATCGACAAAGAGAGATACTGGGCAAGAGAGAGGGGGATAGGTTCTTCATCACTATGCTCTTAAGCACATCCAGCCTAATTAGACAAACGTTTTTCAAATATTTCTTTCCCCCTAAACTAATAGCCCTTAAAGCCCAATTTATACTTCTGCGTAAAATCTACGGCGTAGCCTACGTCGTAGCTTGCGTAGGCCCGCAGCCTACGCCGTAGGTTGACGCGCACCTCTCCAAAAATGTAACTACGCGGCAGTGCCTACGCAGACCGTAAGCAATGTGATTGGTCCGCTTGGTAGCACATGATTCCGACATGATTCCGACTCTCTCGTAGGCCAAAATGCGGAAGCCATGACAGAAATGTCATTTACTTTTTCTGTAATTACTTATTAATAAAGATTTGAAAAATCATTATAACCATCGTATTATCTTAGTTTAACGTCATTTCAATGCATCATAGAACTTTTATTTACATCAAGCATAACAAAAAAAAATCGCTGCAGGGCTCGACATTAAGGCTTGTCCGACCGCTTGACGGGACAAGTACATTTTATGTTCGGACAAGTGGACTTCCTCCTGCAGTTGTCCGATGGACAAGTCAAAACAAAAAAAGAAATCAATATGTATTAATATCTGCAAAATATTAATTCCTCCTAAAATCCCTAATAAAAAAAAAGTATTACAAGCAAAGCGATGCCGCGCCTCATTCTCACTGAGGCTATTTCAGTCTCTCGTAGTTCGTTATAGAGTAGTTCATTCATAGTTCGTAAATTCGCTCAGAGTGCCAGAGCGCTTTACACGTTTACACGTTTTCTCCACTTGTTCATCCTGCATCATTTATTTTTTATTTTTATAAAGAGAACAAGAAATAAAAAATAAAGAATAGAAACTAGAGAGAAAATATAGAAAAAGAAGAGAGAAATTATAAGGATAGAAATAGAAAAGTAAGAGACAAAGGGATGGGGGTGGGAGGGGTGGGATCCGGGAGGGGGGGGGGGGGCTTTCTTCCTACTCATTCATTCGGTCCATTTACTCCAGTTCATAGTGAATTGCTCTTCACAGCCTCCCACTTTACAAGTAATTCTTTCCATTTCTTTTATCTCTTCAACAGTTTTTTTCCAATTATTAACAGATGGTGGGTTTAAGTCCAACCATTTACGTGTGATTTGCTTTAAAGCCGCGATACGTAATATGGTGTACAAATATTTATCTCCCTCTCTGTATATATCTAATGGAATAAGGCCGAGTATAATATTGACTGGATGTATAGGATTTTGTAAGGTAAATGTATTTTTTATTTTTACTTGAACTGCCTCCCAAAACCTTTTCAATTTAGGGCATGTATAGAAAATGTGTGTGTGATTGGCTTCTCGTTCCGTACATTTCCTCCAGCATTCATTGCCTGTTGGCCTATATTTTGACAACATTTTCGGTGATAGGAAGATCTTCATATTTATTTTCCAAGCAAATTCTTTCCAGAATTTTGATTGTGTTGTCTTAAATATTCTTTTGCATGCTTCTTTCCAATCGTCATGATAGACATATTTAATGTAAATTTATCTATAAGAACTGCGATTGGTCCGCTTGGTAGAGTCACATTCCGACTCTCGTAAATGCGGAAGTCATGACAGAAATGTCATTTACTTTTTCTGTAATTACTTATTAATAAAGATTTGAAAAATTATGATAACCATCTTATTATCTTAGTTTACTGTCTTTTCAATGCATTATAGACATTTTCTTTACAACAAACATAACAAAAATACGTTTACACCGACCAACGCGACGCAGACCGACCAACGCAGAACTACGGTATAAATTGGGAGAGCCCTTACGTAGGCTACGGCGTAGATTCGACGCAGAAGTATAAATTGGGCTTAAGCCTGGGCCACACCAGATACCTCTACCTCAGCAGTGCATGTGCATCATTTTGGCGCCCATGTTAACAGGTTATAGCAGCCACACAGCGTGAGACGCGTGGATCAAGTTGGCTGTGTAGCTGCTCTAACCTGTCGACATGGACGCCGAAATGAAACGCACACGCGCTGCTGAGGTAGAGGTATCTGGTGTGGCCCAGGTGTTAGTTCTCAGAGAGAGCTCCTCCCACAGCCCAATGTCAGGGTGTTCTGGCGTGAGCCTGGCCATGCAGATGTCTCCTAATCCCAATGATCAGATTAGCACTAGGAGAGGCGAGAGGAGAGGGCGCAATGGATGAGTTCAGCCAACATCTGAAACACTGGACTTGTCACGATAGAAACCTGCGATTGTGCTGTTACTCGTCTTTTAGGGCTTTCACACCGGCAAAGAACCGTGCCGGTTCGCGTTCGGGAACCTCCGAACGTTGGTGCTGTCTGGCGAACGAGCCCGCGTTCATACCAGTGTAACCAGAACCATCCGCGTCATCAACGATGGGTGATGAAGGGGCGGGATAAACAAAAATGTCACAACTAGATGGCAGCTACTTCACTGAAATAAACACAATTTTCGATGAAACAAAACAAAAGACACTTTCTACACGCGTTCTCTTACTAATCAGCTGCTCCGTTACTGGAATAGAAATGGCTTACAAAATTCGCGTCCGCGCATGTCCGTGCGCGTGTGTGTGTGTGTTTGCTGAGCATGTGAGGAAGATAGAGAGAATAATGAAACTTTTGAATTTGTTTTTGATCACTAATGATTAGATTTAGATTAGATTACATTTTGTCTTCTTCCTCCTTGCTGGTCTCTGCAGCCTAGAATATGACCAGTGGAGGCTGAATTGAGGAGGCCAATTTTTTTCCACTTGCTCGCTTCACTCGCGATGGAATGTTCCCTGTTCTTCTTATCTGTCTTTGTGCTGGACAAAGGCACACTATTTGGAGTGTAAGCTACAATCAGAAAGTTCTGATTGATGGAATTCATTGTGCAGAGCTTAGCCTATGTGCCTGCCTGAAGAAATGACATTGCTGTAAGTCTATGAGCCTGCCTGATAATTAAGTTGAGAAATGACATTTGGATGTAATATAAATGCCCAGTGAACATGTGTAAAAGGCAGGAATTTGATAATTATGTTAAAAAACTATTTAGTTTAGCCTACATTTTTCATTCTTCTTCTTCTACAGCTTCAACATGTAATCATCAATTTAATCAAGTTTAGCATATAAAAAAGATAAGTAACAGTTTCTTTATCAAATGTAGTTTTATTCAATATATTTAATATAAATAAATAAAAATGTTTAATGTTGTGAGGACAGTACTGGTTCCAGCTGGCTTCATCTGCTGAGAAACACAGACATGCAATGGAGTGGTATTACTACTGAGAACTAGTGGTGTAACACTGGTAGAGACATCTGATTAGTTCAACTCACCACTGGTTTAGCTGAGGGGCGGCATACTCTCTCCAGGACTCCATTTGATATGGAAGAATATTACATTGACTTGTAATAAAACGAAATCGACTACATTAAAAATAAAACTGTTCAATAAATCCTAAATGTTGTCTACCTATTCGATGTATAAATCGCGCCAGAATCTCGCCGATTTCCGAGGTCATTTTAAGCAAAAGTATTTGGCCAAATGAGCTATTATTTTCAGGGATAACAGCCATGGGTGTTCTAGACGTGTCCTGTAAAGGACAAGTTGATAGGACACTCGTAGACACTATGGAGTGTTTCTTTGACTGAAGTGACTGGCGAATTCTCAAAATGGCTTCATGTGATTGGACGAACAAAATGTCAATCATTCAGCCCTGGACTCATTTCTAATATTTATCCTGCAGAACAGCACTCATACACGCGTGTGGCGGAAAAAAGGTACTACAACGGAGGAGAGGCCTCCAGTTCCCACCCATTTTCAGTGATGGGCCAATCACATATTGCCATGAAAAAAATTGCATTACATTGACTTCTATGAGAAACCACTTTCCGACAGGAGGCCCTGGACTTTTCGACAGGAGGCCTGGCCTCCTTCAATAGAAACGGATAGGGATTCTGGCCTGTAGGTGCTTTACAATTGCAATATTGGGTTTTAGCCATGGAAAATATTTATGAACAAAACGGAAATAATATTAATAAATAAATAAAAATAATTTTTTTGTTAAATAAATAAAAAATAAAAAATATAATTATTGCTTTTTAAAATCTCTCTCTCTTCTCTCAAATTATTGGGGAGGCCAGGCCTCCTCCACCTCTATGGAGGAGCCTCCACTGAATATGACACACCCACTGACGACGTGACTGTTCTACGTTTTGGTTCGCGCTTGAGAACCACTATTTTCTGGTTCCCGCTGCGAACCAACTTTTCAGGCCCCGAACCAATTGAGTTTCGGTCTGAACGCGCCGTCCGGTTCCAGACTTGGTTTGCGAACGCGAACTGGCGCGGTTCTTTGCCGGTGTGAACGCCCTATTTGAGCATCCTTGACATGTAGTCAAGTCTTTGCAATATAAAAAATAAATCATAATTACTTGGATGAACGAAGACATGATTTCTCTTATTGTTGAACCAACAATATAGCGATGACCTCACAACTGAAAATGCATGAGGTGCTGTGGGAAAGTACTTCCTCATAAAACTTGAATCTCTTTGTTGAACATGTTCAGCGAAACCCCATTTTCCTCATCATGTGTGTGCCCATACAGCTCTAGTTTGCCTCTGCATTATAGCAGTTTGCCAGGGAAGGGAAACGTTCTGCCAATATTTAAACATTGTATCAATGCAGCCGCTGAGAATATAGAAGCATTGCAATGAGCGGCTCAGAGAATATTGCAACATTGTAGGTTGACTGTAAAATATTGCAACATAGCCTATCATGGAGGCAGCCCATATAAACCTGTGTGATATCATTACGTAGCAGGTTTACCTGAATATCTAATGTTGACAGGAAGGTAAACAAGACTGAAGTGAAAGAAAAGCCCAGGTTGATGGTTGAGAGGGCTGAGCAGGGTATGATGTGCACTACTAAGTTAAATGTATTTTTGCATAGCCTATGGTCAACTAATGGTCTAAACAAACGTCTTAGATAGGACCCTGTGCTTAATTAAAAAGGCTACTGCAAAGTTGGAACTAATATGGGAATGACTAGTCGCTGTGATCTAACGGAATGTGTAGAGTCTGGACATTTTCCCAGGGATTAACCCTACCCTGAATAATGCAACAATGAAACAAGACAAGAGCAAACAAACGTCATCTTTAGAATATTGGGCACTGTGTTTGTTGTTTTTGTATTGGTATGGGCAGTGAACAAGCTCCCTATGAGTTTTAGTTGCAACAACGACTCCATCACAAGACTTGCATAGAGTAGGATGCTATCCGGCTAACATGTAGCAAGCCATAGTTATGACTGAGCTTCTCATCTAAGTAATATACGTATGGCTAATATATAGCTAGTAATAGTACACCATAGCCTCTACTACAGATTCTTAACTGAGCTAACAAGTTCACTTAATATTAAGTGCCATGCAACAGATACGTTAGCTAACATGACAGCCTGGCTGCATTAGTCGTGGCATAACAAAAGACGTGTGGCACAGAACAAGTTTGTTAAGGGGTGTAAACCGTGACAAATGCAACTATGATGTGATGAACAGAACCGACACGTTGCAGCACATCTTCCTATTTTGTTAATTAGCTAACCAGCCTAATACTAGACTAATCCCTAGGTAGCTGGCCAGATGTCAGCCAATACTAGACTAATCCCTAGGTAGGCTGGCCAGATGTCAGCCAATACTAGACTCATCCCAGGTAGCTGGCCAATACTAGACTAATCCCAGGTAGCTGGCCAATACTAGACTAATCCTAGGTAGCTGGCCAATACTAGACTCATCCCTAGGTAGCTGGCCAATACTAGACTCATCCCTAGGTAGCTGGCCAATACTAGACTAATCCCTAGGTAGCTGGCCAATACTAGACTCATCCTAGGTAGCTGGCCAATACTAGACTAATCCCTAGGTAGCTGGCCAATACTAGACTAATCCCTAGGTAGTTGGCCAGATGGGCATTTGGCTACACCACAAGTAGCTAGCTATGCTAAGTGACTTAATTAGCTACCGTGAAGCAAACAGTTATTGCCAGTAAGTCATGGGTCAGTAACTGACTAAAAATGTGAAGTTACTCGCTAAACGCAACTCATGGTACTGGCAGCACAGGAGGCACCAATAGGACATCATATACATTATGGCATGCTAAGCTAGTTGCGCTAGGCAGCTAAAACGCTGCGTATCTAACTAGCCAGTTGGCTAACTTAGCTAGCCCGTTAGTTCTCGCTGCTTACAGGCTGTATGGCTACTGCTTTTTAAGAGTCTTCCAGGGAAGATGGACATTGGTCATGAAGCGACTTCATTCATCGTACCTTTAAATATGTTTGGGTGGGTGTTGAAGTGTGTTTTTATATCCAGTTGATGATGTTTATCATATCCATGGAGACCTGCCTCCTCTGACCACTGAGTTGTTCAACAACTTGCAGAAGTGTGATTATAGGCCAGGTTGGCCCGTTTATTGCGCCTGTAAAAAAATAAAAATAAAAATAGATATAGATAATCCAATCTGCTACGTGTGGCTTTATTTTAAAGTTATCTGGAATATCAACATTGGTGGAAACACACCATCTTCAGTGCGTATAAACAACCACTTAAATGATAATAATAAATAAAGAATGTGCTTAGCTGTCCAACCTCATGCCTGGTGAGAATGAACCAACATCAGCCGTGTTCGCGAGCATCGGAGTTGCGCAGTTTCTGATCAGTGTCGAAGTTCACTGATTCTCAAAGCTAAAAATTAATGAATGAATGAATAAACAATTTAAATGCTAAACATTTAGCAATATTGTAAACAAAGTATGGCGTCTGGAGTTCTGTGTCTTAAGGGATCGTCAACTATTACTTAAAATGGTTCAATTAATAGAAAACATGTTGTCCCCCACAAAATGATGATGATGATGATGATGATGATGATGAAGCGCCCCTCTATAAAAGGAGAGTGAGGGAGAAACCTGTGAATGATGAAAGATTGATTATTCATAAACTTTTTACAATGCTGTTTCCCCGTAGTGTATAGGGAGAGCTTCTCTTAGTGCGATCACCTTCTGTGACCAAAGAGAAACATAATTCGTACCAACTACGTATTGATATAAAACACTTTTACTTATAGCTCCACCAGCCCCACCGTCCCTAGTTCTTAAAAAAGGTGCTGCAACCAGAGAAAGACAAAATGCCTGGAGTTGAACAGTAGCACTGAGCCAAGGCAAGAGGGCGTTCTCATTTGCAGCACCTTCCTCTTGGAATTCTTTACAGCAGAGTCTGAAACTGTCTCATCTGATCCCTCTTTCCAGTTTCAAGCTCTTGCTGAGAGACATACAGTCAGTGTGCGAATTAAATCACGGTGTGCGGGGGAGCCCAGGGATTAAAGCAAAAAAAAAAAAAATCTCCTGATGGAAAAAGAAATTCAGGCCAAATCGGGGCCGGTGGCTTTCCGTGCGCAAAGCGCGCGTGCGATTTTCCGTTCTACGTTCTAATGCTTTGACTTTTTTTTTTTTTTTTTATATTTCGAAAAATATTAATACATTTCCGCGTTGTCGAAAATCAATGACACATCGCTAGTCAACTAACACGGCTTGTTTTGTGAGCCTGCTAACAATGTAAAGTAGTGTTCTAGTTAACTAGGTAGCAGTCCAATCCATTTCGCTGCTGTATTTTGGCTTGACTAGCGAGTTTGTGTTGTGATTCTCAACAACGTAGTTTCACCCTTTTTCATAGTTTTGAATAATAAATGTGTGGACTGACGATGTAGCGCAGCCTAACTTATTCTAATAATTATTTAACATAGGTTTATTCTGATAATGATTCCCCCCTCCTCCCAGACTTAGAAGGTCACACTATTATTGGATTGGTTGTTTGCGTGCCGGGTGAAGTTAGCTAAACATTTAACCTGCTAGCTAGCAAGAGAAACATAATGTCACTCTCCAAAGGTCTAAAGAGGAAAGTTGACGGTGAAAACAGGGCATTTAAAGAGGAATGGACAGTGAACTATACGTTCATCCTACCTGGTTTCATCAATGCAAAGCCGTTGTGAGAGACTCACATCTTCCATGCTCACAATGAATGTTCCCTTCCACCTATACATGCGAGTCGTCCTTTTCGTCAATGAATGTGATAAAGACGGACTAAAGGAATCGATTGGTGCATAAAAACCTTGAGAACTGCCGGATTAAAGTGACATCCATAATAATAATAAATAATAATAATACATTAGACTTATAGCGCTTTTCTAGACACTCAAAGACGTCCATATCACCAGATAGCCAACAAATAGTGACCGATGGGAGATGCCAGTTTTCTCATTAAGTGAGATTTAATAGCCTAATATTATTTTTTCTATTTTTAATGAATGGCTCATTGTAATTATTATCCCTAGTAATGTAGCGTGTTTGCTCTGTCATTAAATGTTTTTCAGGAGCATATAGGCTAAGCGGATTCAGCTTTTTTTTTTTTTTGCGCCGATTTAGTTGTCAATGTTTTTCATAAAATTAAACTGCATTTGCTTTGTTACTGTTCACATGTGTGGTGCAGTCACATTCACATAGCCTATAAGTAAACTTTAAGTTTGAATTATTTACTGAGCTGGCAAACCACACACCGCATGTCGGCTATTTCAGCACCACGCGTTGTCCACCTACTTCTCACTATGAGGGGTTCAGCGTCAGTGCACCCCGCTCTGTTACTGTCGCATAGTTGTAGCCAATAAAGGCCTATATGTAGGCTATATAGGCTATTATATATCATTTATATAACTAATACCAACATCAAAATAGATTGTATGCCTCTACAAATCATATTACACCAGGTAAAATCCGTCACAACTTGGAATAAATCCATCGCAATTTGGAATATTTTAGAGCTCCCCCAAAATTTCTCAAACCATGTTTCCAGGGGAGCTCATGTCACCACTAGGGGAGCTATAGCTCCCCGAGCTCCCCCTTATTTCGCACCCTGCATACAGTGCGAGTCTATTGATTTGTTCTTGCAATTGAGTTGACCCTCCCTTTTGCCCATTGCATCCCTGTCCCTAGCTCTTTAGCTGTCTAGTTTTAGGTTTTGTAGTTTTAGTTTAGTTTTAGACTATGTAGGCCAGGTTTTGTATTGTATTTGTTTGTGGTGGATGTTGTTGTTGTATGCGTGTGAACAGGTCACACTTGAAAATGAGCCCTAGGGGCTCAATGTGTGTTTTACCTCTATAAATAAAGGTTAAATAAAAAAATAAAAAAATAAAAAATAAAAAAAAGCAGCCAACTGCGATGGACGGCAGATTTCACACATTCCAGAGCTTCCATACTCAAGGAAAAATAAACTAAAGCACAGCCGTGAATGTTTCATTTACTAAAGATTTCAACAATGTATTCGCTTTTGCTAACGGTATGATGCTTAATTCGCGCAACAGCGCCATCTGATGGCGGTGCCGGGCATTTTAGTCAGACTGTTAGGGACTGATAGGAAAAATCTGACAAACCGGACACTGTAGAGTTATGTAACTCCAGAAGATGGCAGTAATGCAACATCAAGGATACAAGCTGCCGTTAAACCCAAAAGAAGAAGAAGATGATACTGTCAACACTACACACTTACATTGGAGCATTTTTTTTTTTTTTTACCAAGGACCAAATAGGGAGTGGGACACGTGTTTAAATTATCTACCATACTAACCAAAGAACATGATTCAGTGACAACTTTAATTTTCGGGTAAGTACTAGTTACTACGTCTGGCAGCGGACGTGAAACTCTGCCAGCTTGCCAGCTGAGCGACGTAATAGCCAGGATGCGAGTTGCACATACTAAGTAAAGTTGTCTAGCCAGTTATATCCAAGTAATTCGCTCTGTAACTAGTTCAGAAGTTATGTAACAAAGCATTGTACGTGTCGTCTCATTCAAAGTTGAATTTTGGAGCCCTCAGCCAGCAGGATGCGCTGTTGTACAGCTGTCCGACCAGTCGCACTGCCAGTCTACACACTGCTCCTCCTCGTAGATCTATTCAGGTAAACAGTCTACACACTGCTCCTCCTCGTAGATCTATTCAGGTAAACAGTCTACACACTGCTCCTCTTCGTAGATCTATTCAGGTAAACAGTCTACACACTGCTCCGCCTCGTAGATCTAGTCACAGCCGAACCCTCTACTGCAAATGTATTAATGCGTCCAACTGCCAAATTAAACAATATTTTCTTCTAGTGTCTATGGTGCTGCAGTTCCAGGAAAAAATTCTGACACAGGTAAGATAAAATACAAAAAGTATAATTTTGCATAATTAAGAAGTTGATCCTAGATTATTCAACTGAAAATAAAGTACAAATAACCTCCTATCCTCGTAGATCTAGTCAGGTAAATAGAGCCTACACATTGCTCCTCCTCGTAGATCTAGTCAGTCAGTATGGTGTTACTTGCGCATAGTCATATTTCATTATTTATTTTCGTCATCTTAAATTACAGCAATGAGCTCGACGGCCATCCATTGCTGGCAAAAGGAGGAGTTTTTGATCTTGGAAGAGTGTTCTCAGTGCACTCCCTTTCACATGGTACTGTCACCATCATATAAACTCCAGTATATTCTACACAGACTCATTTTCCTGTACAACTCTTCAACAACCTAGTGTCATGTTTCAAGTGTTCTCTCTTTTAGAAATCACAGGCATCATGCCACCTAACTGGATTCATTGAGAAGATCAACTGCTCCACTTCCAACACAATTGAATACAAAAGGTACCCATGATACCAAAGTGTTTGATCAGCTGTAAAGAGTAAAATACACATGCTGCCATTGAGGGGTTGACAGATTCTTTCAGATGTAGATCACATGAAGTGTCCAGGGAATAGGGGCTTGGTTTGGTTTCTGGTCCAATGCATTATTAAACCATTGATCCGTTTAATATTGAAATCTAACATGAGAAAGCTCACAGGAGTACAATAATAAAATCAGACTTTCTCAATCAATTTTTTTACTTTAGTTGCCGCGCTTCTCAACTGGAGAAAAGCCACTTCTGGAGATTTGAAGGCGTCATGATGGGTCTGACGGTTCTGTTTGTCCTGCTGGTCACGGTACGGCAGCGAGCCCTGGACCGCCTTGCTTCTGAGAAGGTCCGCAGGCAGATTGAATCCATTTAACAACTTGATGCACTTGGAGGATCATCACTGGAAACATACAGGGTTGTAATGTAGATTGTGTGTGTTGTGTGTTGTGTGGTCTTATTATTAAATGTCAGTCTAGGCTATGAACCATGCACTGCACAACTTTTCTTGGTTTGAAGTGATCTTACCATATTAGATGTCTGGGAGAACATACAGTGTGTTTCACAGGTCCTTGCTCAAGTATGGTTAAGCATTGATACACAGGATTTTAAAAATATATAGTTCAGTCAACGGGTCTCTCTTTCTGTAATCTACCTGTTACCATTACGACTCAGGTAGTCTAAATATTATTTAAACACTACTCACCAGACATGTTTGTCTGTGGTGAAAGTGCTTATTTTGTGTTTACCAGATAAATTATTTTATTTTATTTGCTAAATATTTGATTACAAATATTTGTTTATTTGTGAAATTCAGGTGTAAACAATGTAAGCCGCAAAGTTGTTTGACAGGTGTGTTCATTTGTTTCTCATTCATTCTGTCTTTGCTGTCAGTACAGCAGACCTGGGTCAAATAGGATTTAACAGCTGTGCCTTTTTTACCTACTAAAAGAGCCGCTCGGGGGTCTTTACAAGGATCAAGCTGCTATTTACATATGTTTAATTTACGCTTGTAAATTAGTCTGATTCCTAAACAGAAAAAATGCAAAATAGCTTTATATTAGCTTATCCTGGTGTGATTTTGAAAATGTAGGGATACTGGGTGATGGAACGCACATATGTAGGAAAAGTCATGAAAGGAGGGTCCTGAAATTTGATTGAGTGCGAAGATATAACAATTGTTTTTACTCACACGGCTGATTAAGTGTGCGTTTGATGGAGTCTAGAGTGGCCTGCTTGAGCCTAGAGTGGCCTGCTTGAGTCTGGAGTGGCCTGCTTGAGTCTGGAGTGGCCTGCTTGAGTCTGGAGTGGCCTGCTTGAGTCTGGAGTTGCCTGCTTGAGTCTGGAGTGGCCTACTTGAGTCTGGAGTAGCCTGCTTGAGTCTGGAGTGGCCTGCTTGAGTTTGGAGTGGCCTGCTTGACTCTGGAGTGGCCTACTTGAGTCTGGAGTGGCCTGCTTGAGTCTACCTGTAGACTGCTTGAGTCTGGAGTGGCCTGCTTGAGTCTGGAGTGGCCTACTTGAGTCTGGAGTAGCCTGCTTGAGTCTGGAGTGGCCTGCTTGAGTTTGGAGTGGCCTGCTTGAGTCTGGAGTGGCCTACTTGAGTCTGGAGTGGCCTGCTTGAGTCTACCTGTAGACTGCTTGAGTCTGGAGTGGCCTGCTTGAGTCTGGAGTGGCCTGCTTGAGTCTGGAGTGGCCTACTTGAGTCTGGAGTGGCCTGCTTGAGTCTGGAGTGGCCTACTTGAGTCTGGAGTGGCCTGCTTGAGTCTGGAGTGGCCTACTTGAGTCGGGAGTGGCCTGCTTGAGTCTACCTGTAGACTGCTTGAGTCTGGAGTGGCCTGCTTGAGTCTGGAGTGGCCTGCTTGAGTCTGGAGTGGCCTACTTGAGTCTGGAGTGGCCTGCTTGAGTCTGGAGTGGCCTACTTGAGTCTGGAGTGGCCTGCTTGAGTCTACCTGTAGACTGCTTGAGTCTGCCTGTAGACTGCTTGAGTCTACCGGGAGGGCCAGCTGGTTTGCTTGGTTTTGTTCCATGGAGGAGCCGTGCAAAGTATTTGAAAAATGATTTAAAATACTATTTGAACCCAGGTCTGCAATATAGTTAGAGAATTATGGTTTTGGTGTATGTTATTTATTGCTCTGTTAACACTATTCCTAATTATTACATTCTGGTGTAAACTGTGCTGCAACTGTCATTGTTTATTTTTCTATTCATTTAAAGCTGAATTCTACCTTGTAGTCCAGTGGATTTGTTGTTTTCCTTATTCAATAGTAGACACATTCACAAATTTTTTTTTTTTTTAAAAACGGTTGACTAGATTTAGTCAAGATATCTCGATTTGGATGCCCTCATCAGTCTTTATGTCCCTAACACTAACACCCTCATCAGTCTTTATGTCCCTAACCCTAACACCCTCACCAGTCTTTATGTCCCTAACCCTAACACCCTGATCAGTCCTGATGTCCCTAACCCTAACACCCTGATGCCCCTAACCCTAACACCCTGATCAATCTTCATGTCCCTAATCCTAACACCCTGATGTCCCTAACCCTAACACCCTGATCAATCTTCATGTCCCTAATCCTAACACCCTGATGTCCCTAACCCTAACACCCTGATCAGTCCTGATGTCCCTAACCCTAACACCCTGATCAGTCCTGATGTCCCTAACCCTAACACCCTGATCAGTCCTGATGTCCCTAACCCTAACACCCTGATGTCCCTAACCCTAACACCCTGATCAGTCTTTATGTTCCATGTTGCCCATTTGAGTAAATTCCTACAACTCCCAAGGTCCTGAAGCCAACATCAACATCATCAAATGGCTGTAGCGCAGGAGGTAGTGCTGCCGTCTAATGATCGCAAGGTTGGCAGATCCGCGGTTCGAGCCCCGGCTGGCTACATGTTGAAGTGTCCTTGGGCAAGACACTGAACCCCAAATTGCTCCCAGTGAGCGGGCCAGCGCCTTGCAGGGTAGCTTGCCGCCATTGGTGAGTGAATGCAGGGCTTAAAGTTCTCCGGCACGGTGCCGGATTTCCGGCGCGGGGGAATTTTGAGCAAAAATAATAATAATCAGTCATTTCTAACTGCAATTGCGGCATTGCGCCGACGTGGTGGCGGGGGCGCTGTTTCGCAAATAAGTTAGCTTTCGTGTTTGCTAGCGAAACAGCTGATAGTTGATGCTGACTGCTCAAGGAGAATACATATTTGAAAGTACAGAATGCCTGAGAGCCTTATATTGCATTATATTACATTATATTTTGAATGGTCATCTGGTGCCTGAATATTGTTTTTTCCTTTACATATACAGTATAATGACATTTCCACCATACATTGATGGAGAAAGGGCACAAATTGGTGCATATCAATTCACCAGAATGCAAGAAATTAAGTGTTTGATGCTCGTTTAAGGACCCCCAGACAGCCCTGCTTCATGGGTCCCCCCCGATGTCAAACACCACTGGTACCACCTCCGCCTAATTTTGAGCCAGGAAAAACCCTGAGTAGTGACGGGAAGCCTTATGGGACGTGGTGCCAAGAAGGAGAATATAAGTGATAGTGGCTTAATAAGTAATCAGTTTGTTCTTTTAAAGACATGTATATATTTTATTCTGTATTGTTATAGTGATAGTGGCTGAATAAGTGATGCAATCAGTTTGGCCTTTTAAAGACATCTAAATATATTATTTTATTTTGTATTGAGTATAAAACAGTATTATGAATGAATGAATGGTCTTTATTGTCATTAATACAGTACAGGTACCATACAACGAAATTTAGGAGGGGGGGGCTCCCCTGGTGCTTGGAAAAAGACTAAAAACACGAGGGCCAAGGGTAAAATAAAAAAGGGAAAAGAGCTGGTTTACATAAATAAAGGCTATGTACACTATCTACTATACTACTACTGTATACTATACAATAAAACACTGTGCTGTACTCTATGCTATAAATATCCTAACTTTTCCTATTTCTGAACCTTATGTACACAAGGGTTGTCATATTGCACATAGTGTTGTTGCACATTCATTTAAAGTATTAATGCATTTTAACATTGAGACATATATTTTGTATTGACTATAAAATAGTATTAATGCATTTAAACATTGAGACAAGAAGCTGTCTTCTGTACCCGCTCTCCCAATATCTCAAACTGTGACCCCCTCCCCAAGAAAAAGTTTCAGGCACAGGATTTTTTCCCACTTTAAGCCCTGTGAATGTATGTGTGAATGGGTGAATGAGAGGCTGTTGTAAAGCGCTTTGGATAAAGGCGCTAGATAAGTGCAGTCCATTTACCATTTACCAATAAGATCAAAGCAAGCCGTCTGCATTGTACTGAACATTCTAATTGTAACCCAAACGTATAGAGTCTATTAAGCCCTGTCCGGACGGCATATAAATTACCTGAGGACCTCGGTAATATGTTTTACCTGGGGTAATTTTGATCCCGTCCGGGTGTCCAGGGTGGGGTTGGGATGTCCAGGGTGGGGTTGGGGTGTCCAGGTGTCCAGGGTGGGGTTGGGGTGTCCAGGGGGGGGTTGAGGTGTCCAGGGGGGGGTTGAGGTGTCCAGGGTGGGGTTGAGGTGTCTGGGGGGGGGGGGGGGGTTGGGGTGTCCAGGGTGGGGTTGGGCTGTCCAGGGTGGGGTTGGGGTGTCCAGGGTGGGGTTGGGGTGTCCAGGGTGGGGTTGGAGTGTCCAGGGTGGGGTTGGGGTGTCCAGGGTGGGGTTAGGGTGTCCAGGGTGGGGTTGGGGTGTCCAGGGTGGGGTTGAGATGTCCAGGGGAGGGTTGAGGTGTCCAGGGTGGGGTTGGGGTGTCCAGGGTGGGGTTGGGGTGTCCAGGTGTCCAGGGTGGGGTTGAGGTGTCCAGGGTGGGGTTTAAATGGACTGACTTATATAGCGCCTTATTCCAAAGCGCTTTACAATGGCCTCTCTTTCACACACACATTCACACACCAATGGCGGCAAGCTACCATGCAAGGCGCCTGCCCGCTCATTGGGAGTAATTTAAATTTGGGGTTCAGTGTCGTGCCCAAAGACACCTCGACATGTGGCCAGCAGGTGTTTGAACCATCGATCTGCCGACTTTGCGATCATTCCTTGCTCTACCTCCTGGGGTTGAGGTGTTCAGGTGTCCAGGGTGGGGTTGAGGTCTCCACGTGTCCAGGGTGGCTAGATAAAGCAGGTAGAACTGCACCACAACAACCCTCCCTAGCACGCTATGCTCTTATTTCATCTGTTCAACATATTTTCTACTGTTCAACATGTTCTCCCTGAATGAATGAATGCCGACTCCCAATGCAGCCCATCCCTCTGCTCTTGTGCATGCCTGACCTATCCCAGCCCATGGTGAACCAGAACAGCCCTCTCCCTAACAAGCGTCTTGGCTTCATGTCAGAAAGGCAAACATGATCTCTGAGATCATGTCGGAAAACAAAAGAAGATAAAACAAACAGTACATGTTGAGGAGGAGCACTGAAAACCTTTCAACGTCACCAGGGACATTATAACTCCTGCTTGAATGCTTTTCTAAGGAGGGTGAGATAATTGGAACCCTATTACCAATACATGGTTTGTCTGACTTATTCCATTTCACATCTGCAAGACCTTAAACATTTGACCACAGAGAATAGAACAAATGTTTGGAATTGTAGAAAGCCAGAAAGATTGTGGTAATCCAATTTACAGCTGTCTGTAGCCAATAGATGATTACATTGGATTTTATTTGTTTAAACAGTGAAGCAGTTCTTCTTAAAACCATTTTATCTCACATCATTGCTTTTATGGCGACCTAGTGGTGATCAGACTTGTCTTAGAACTTGCTATTTCTTAATGTCTGATGGTTATCTACAGAATTGGGAAAACCTGGTTTTAGCTACTGTGCTCCTCAGCATTCAGAGGTTGGAGAACTTTGTCCTTTACACTAGTTTAAGTCATTGGTTAGAAACCAGCTCACAGAGACATGCTGTTGTTTTGATTGTTAATGTGTGTATTTTGTTGTGTGTGTTTTTAAAGGTGTTGTATTGTAAGCAGGGCACACTCTCTGTGTCAGTGTTTCTTCCTGGATAAATAAAGGTAAACAAGAATACAAATAAATCTTCTACAGTTGCTTGAATCTATCCACTACATCCCTGGAGTTTAGATCAGAAACCAAGACCATGGGCTTTACTGAGTGTACTGTAGAGCATAACTGATAGACAAATATTACACATACTGTATCAGAAGGTCATACATGTGAATAGCCATAAGCAATGTTAATTTAAAATCATTATTATTAAAACATATATCTTATTGATGAGAAGGAAAATGACATGAATATTGCTTGAAAATATTTATTGCAGAATATAAAGAGTGTGTATACAAACAATTTTTGTACAAAAGTCAAAACCAAAGTGGGGTACATGGGGCAAAATGTTTGTGCAATTCTCATTCGGAATCCCTTACTTGAAATGTGCATGTAACTTCATTGTTACCAAAGGATGTATACAAACTATTTGGTTTTTTTCTCATTTCTCAAGGATTAGGTCCTGAGTGAGTTTTTACCCTGGGCTAGGGTCCCTAGCACAAACATAATTTGCGTGGAAAAGAATCGTTCAAAGCTTGTGTGCAAAATAAATGGTTAGTTTTTTAAATGTAGGCTTTCTGATGTGGCATGACGAAGCAGGTACAAAGAGAGTGGGTTTGAATTCATCAACTATTTATAAGCAGCAAGATCTAACCACCAAAGTAAACTCTCCTATCAAACAAATTGTGACACGGTCTGGTGTTAACAGTTTTTTTTTTTGCACATTACGAAAGTTTAAGTGTTGAAGAGATTTAATTGGATTCACTGTATCATCTGCCGTAAGCCACTGGGTAAGTGATACATGGCTTGAAAACAAACATACGTTTTAGGACGTGTTCAAAAGCAAGGACTGTGTGATCATTTAATTATGTGTAGTTATGTGTTTCTATGTTTCTATGTTAACAGCATGTTGTGATATGCTAAACATGCAATTAGATGTTCATAGCGATGTTCCTTTTTAACTACTAGCTACTAGCAGCTGTTTTGTGTGTGTTTTGATTCAGAGCGAGTTTCTTGCATTTTGGTTTGAGGTGTACCAACATTCAAATAAGCATATCTTCTTGAACTATTTTCAATGTATGACACATCATTTGAAAGCTTACAATCTGCACTTTCATAATAACTGAAAAATTACCTTGCCCTACTTGAGGACTTTTTCACCAGACCCTGTCACAATTTTAAAAACTACTGGTCACTTAATCATGCAAAAGGCACAGCATTTTACAAGGTAAAGATGCCATTGAAACACGTCTTGTTGTGTGTAATGAGAGAGATGAGGACCTCACCACCATGGTTATGTGTCCACAGTCCTCAGATTATGTTTATATTTCACATTCTGTCCAGTCCATCATTTCATCCATCAATATGACCGATCCCACATTCGTTTGTTGGTAACTTTTCTCTGCCCTGGATCCTGCATGTCAATGACAAATACATGAGTTGAGACATATTGGTGAGTGTTGGGGAATCCACTCTGAAAATGTATTTAACTCATTTAATGATTACTTTACAAGGGAGGAAGTTGAACTTCACTAAAGCTACCCTTGAAAGAAATGTAGTTTGTTAATCTAAAGTGACTTTTAAAGTAGTTCACCTCATCAAAACTACTTTGTCAGTCACTGAAAGATGACTACTGTCGTCCGTATGACAGAAACTGACAAACTGACTGACAAACTCACAGAGAAAGATCAAAACAAGTGAGTTGGAGCAAAGTGGGGAGACAGGAAGTAGTGAGGGAATACATAGTAGGGGCATTTGATGTTCAAGGGCTGGAATAATAGTTAATTTGTATTTCCTTTTTTGGCGGGGGAGGGGGGGGGTGTAGTGAATAGTGACAGTAGCTCACTACACTGCTACATGACAAACAAGTAGTTAACTACTGAAAACACTACTAAGAATTGAATTGAATTTAGTTTGTCTCCAAAGTATTTGGACAGGACGTTGTCAGCATCTAACCTTGTTTTTTCCAAGACCCTTTAATTATAAAAGCTGTGAAAATGATAGTTACTTTGGTGCCCCATTTGGGTATTCAGACGTGTTTTGAGAAAGCTTTTCTTATAGTTCTGAATGGTGTTATAGTTATGAATGATGTTATTAGTTATGAATGATGGGAGTCAGCAATTAAGTGTTTGTACATGACCTCTGTGTTTCAGGTTGTAGTTGTACTTCCTCATGCATCGTTTGGTCGTTGTGTACTTTCACAATTCATCACCTATCCAATAAGCTATGTCGACACACTGATATAACTCTCTGCATCATTTAGAAATTGTGAAGCAAAGTATAAAAGTAAGTACATATATAAAGAATGTTTTATGTGTGGTTATTTAGAGAGAGGCTCTACCTGTGAATATTCCATCATGCCCGGTTCCATTCAGAGTAATTGACAGAGTTGATGAGCAGCCAATCCCAGAAAGATCACTTGACATGACCGGCCAATCCCTGAAGCCTGACAACAGAGTCGTGAAAAGCTTGTTAAATACACGATAAGTTACAGAATGGGAAAACACAAGTATGAAAAGAGCAACCTGATCTCATGCCAATATAGACACATGTTCCGACTGCTCATGCCACAGAAAACAACCAATGTGTACGTACTATACACTTGAATTACGATTTGCGTGGCGGTTAGACAGTATTAGGCATTAACTTTGAGTGGTTAAGGTTGGGGTCTGGGAAGGCATTAGCTAATATTAGCATAAGCAACAAGAATTAGCAAAAAAAACTAGTGTCCCAGGCATGATTTGAACCAGCGACATTAGGGTTGCAAGTCGTTTTCTGTGGCATGGACAATCAGAACGTGTCCATATCTTGGGGTAAGGAGATGTAAGGAGATGCTCCTTGTAACTTTCAAGTGAACACTCTCTTTACTTGGGCATTGGAGCAGCAAAAACCTGGAACCTTCAAGCACGTTTTCTTTCTACTTTCTTGACACTGTTTTTACATTTAAATGATACTGCAATTCCATATTATGACAGGGGTACATCAATGGGACTTCCATCCTAAGATTGAGACCAGCCAACATGTACAGTATACCAGAGCTGCCAAGTCTCACGCAATCGCCGTGAGACTCACGCATTTCAACCAGTTCTTGAGAAATAACAATTGTTTTACGGGACTTTTATTTTTGAAATTCCTTGAAAGAAAGCTACCGGACATGAGTTTCGTGGCATCTTTCTGCACGCGCGTTAACTTGAGTCTGCAATCGAAGCGGCAGGCGAGCGCTGATGGAAGAACCTGTGTTCACGCGAGCTGCAAGAACGTAGCAAGCAGTGTTGCCAGATTGGGCTACTTTTGGTCACACTGGACGGGTGGATTCGGCAGCTTTTAGACCGGTTGGGCTGGACATTGTCAATTCCGTCTGGCAACCGTGGTAGCAAAATATGTGCATACATTACAACATCGTATCTGGTAGCCTACTGGACTGCGTTGCACCAATATGGCGTAAGTCATTACTAAATGCAGGCATTTAGTAGTTACTAAATCCCTAGTTGTTACTAGCTAGTTTCAAACTAGTTGTTTACTAATTTCGGTTGCACCACGCCAATCTTTTGCCAATCTTAGCTAGTAAATACTCAGTTTTGGTAACTGTTTTTTGTTTCTCTACTGTAACATAACCAGGTACATTAATAATAATTATTATTATTAATAATTACAATTTACAATACAAATACAACAATTGGGGGTCCCTCAAAAAAAATCACCCACCAAGCCCTCATTCTGACCCAGGAAAAACCCTGGTATGTACTGTATAACATGATAGCCATCTATGAGCAATGCACTGTATATAAGATGATGACCACGGGTCTTTCTGCTGCTGACCAAGGGGCTGAGTCCTGTTGATGGGGCCAATTTTTCTTTTAGAGTCTGTAGGCTACTGTATTTGTTTATTAAGATTTCATAAATCTGAAAAAAAATCTGGATTTTTATTTTTATTTTCTTCTTGTTTTATCAAATGTTAATTATTTTCATTTCTTGTGCTGGTTTATTATGAACAACATGAAACATTGCAGGAAACTAGCACAAATAATTGGGTTGGAGAGAGAAAACGTGCACAGTTTTGGTTCGCTCCACCGCCAAAAAATCTCACTCCAAACTTTTGGTGAAACTTGCCAGCCCTGAGTATACCCAATAACAGAAATGGCTGTATACCCAATAACACATACTGCACCTTATTGTGGTTAGATCCACCATCCTTCTGATCTGTGTTCTTCTTGTCTCCTCCTAGAATTTCATACAATGAGTAGTCCACCTCATTGCTGGCATTACCTTAAAAGGAGAAAGCAACATTGTTGGCAGGTGAAACCTATCAGAAAGTTATTGAAGCCACAAACTTGCATGTTGGCATTGAACGTCAGCTCTCTCAATCCTACTAGCTTACTGTAGAAGATGTAATCGAACGTGGCATTGTAGTCATAGTCTGGCGTTGGAGTAACCTCGTAGTCATACTCTTCCTCGTACTCCTCTTTGTTTCCTGTGGACAGAGGAGAGTGGAATGCTTTTAGAAAACACCTGGCGACCCCTGAAACAAAAGGCATCTGCATGCTTCATGTGTCTCCTGTCTTTCACTGAACTAAATCCTGCTCCATTGTATCCTCGAGATCTCCCATTACAAGCATATCCAATGAAGTACATGTGGATTACCTTGTATCATTGCAGACAAACAAAAGTCTCTGATCTGTCCAAGGTGGGGGAGGGACCAAGACTCATTTGTTTTGTCTGCCCCAGGGGAGCAATCAACATGAAGGTGTTGCTACGTTCTTTCCTTTGCCCAAGACTAGAGACACGTTATGTGAGCTAGGGTTAGACTAGAGACACGTTATGTGAGCTAGGGTTAGAGGACCAAAGAGCAGCAGAGGAGAACAATGGAGAACATGTAGGAGGCACGTCTCCCAGGGATGTATGTGGTCGCTGGCAGTAAGACAATACAAAGAGGAACCAACTCCCATCCATCACATGGTTACAGCGAACAGAGAAGGGCTGAGCTGCAGAGTGGTGTGTAACAATGAGAGTCGGGTTTCCCCCCGTCTCCTTGCCCCTTGTGCCCCATTTATGTCATATTGGAATTAATATATTTGTTTTTATAGTGTTGCATAGGAATCAATTGCACACTGTGTAGATTAGGATGTCACTACCAACTTAATTTTCTCTTGATCCTGACAAACTCCCCAGTCCCTGCTGGTGACAAATATACCCATAACATGATGAATCTGTTGGAAACTATCTGCTGGATTTGTATTTAACTTGTGTTGTAGTAAGACCAAATAAACACATTTCCAGCCACTTTCTTTGCTGTATCACTTGAATTCATTGTTGCAAACACAATTATGGATATGTGATTATTTTCCATTAAGGGATTCTGATTGGCCACTTGGTTATAGACCAATTTTGTAGAGTGACTGAGATGATGTTGTCCCATTGACTGTGCTTTTTCCTCTCCATCACTCAACAAGGCCTCAGGGTCGCATTCCTGAGCAGATTTGTTCCTCTCTATTTTCTCGGTTTGTAATGACAACCTGACCCACACAATGTGTAATTGATTCCTATGATTCCCACTCCATATCAGAGACCCTATAAAAACAGATAGATAGTAGATATTAATTCCAAAATCGCATAAACTATTATCTTTGCATTAAGATGGACTCAATTCAAGTTATTGAGTGATTTGTTGATTACATTTTAGCATTTTAGCTACATTTTAATAAAAACTAGAAAAATGTAGGTGTTCTAAAACTTTTGACTGGTAGTGTACATCACAGTCATTATAAGTAAAACTTTCACAAGACGGAGAATAGATTTAGTTATCTATACAAAACCTCTTGGATGTAAGTCTTTTTTTAAAGTATTTTTTTCTGAGTGGGGCAGTCCCACTCATATTTTCATTGCGATAGAGACAGTAGAGATTTGACAGGGAGAATGGGTGAGAGAGAGAGAGAGAAGGGATGACATGCAGGATATGTCCAAGGCTGGAATCGAACCGGGAATCCTGCGGTTACATGTTCGACACTTAGTGTGTTATGCCATCAAGCGCCCCTGGATGTAAGTCTTGAGGGAAAGAGGAAGTATCTTCCCGTCAGCCAAATATTACAGGAAGTAGGTATAGGACATATGGGGATGCTGAACACCATGATGGAGAATTGACAATGAGACAAGTGACATGGCTAGGGAAGTGGCTGCTGGTGGTATCCACCACTGGAAGTTTGACATAAGATTATTGGCCATTGCTTCAAATGTAATGCCAATACACTTACACTAATTTAATAGACTTGCAAGTAACCAAAAGAGGAACTCAAAGTGCACTTGATGAAAATGTGTTGATTGAAAAGAAATGAAATAAAACAAGGATAGTGTATCTTAAATCTATCAGCATTGTGTTGCAATTTAATTGAAACACATTTTTACTGAGTTCATGCTTTGTAATGCATTTGTATTCATCTATTTTTTTCAAGCGTTTTGAATTTTGAAAGTTGATTCTATGTGTATTGACATTACATTTAAAACATGTGTTGGTGATTGGGTCTTTCTTAATCATGGGTCTCAATCCCAATAGCAGGAAGTTCCTTCTGTGCCCTGGCTAATATCAGTGCCTCTTAAATGTACTTACTATACAGTACTTTTCTAAGCTATCAGCTAATAATACTGTACATACAGTACATAAGTGTTAAGGCCCACAGTCTGAAACAAAACTAACCTTAACTTTATTTACCTGGATCCAACCAGGATTCTCATTCCAAGGATCAGTGGTGAAAATAATTGAAGTGAAATGGAACCAGAATTCTGGCTGTCTCCACGCAATGACTTAGCAACGCCCCTTTGACCAGTTGTGAGTAATAAGGTGACATATCACAGCTGACACACAAACCTTGCTGATACGATTTTAGAAATGTGACTAAAGACAGGTGACTCCTTTACCAAGCTAATGTGACAGGAAAGAGGAGGGGAGAGACTTCCAAGGGACTTTTGGAGGCTATTGGACTTCCCCTAAAAGGTTTTCGAAATGTCTTGGCCCTAAAAGTTCTTCAAAGCCACATTCAATACATCCAAGTGGTCCTCTGTGGCTCAGTTGGTAGAGCATAACAACGCTTAGGTTGTGGGTTCGATTCCTGCTGGGACCATACAGTATATACTGAAATGTATACACTCATTGCAATGTAAGTCACTTTGGATAAAAGCATCAGCTAAATGGCATATATTAGATATTATTATTATTATTATTATTATTATTATTATTATTATTATTTAGGCCACCCAACGCCTGAAGACCGTCAAGGCACCAGGCATAGACACCAGGCATAGACACCAGGCATAGATGGCATCATCCTGAGTACTTAAAACATCATGGCAAGAAGGCAACCGACTGGCTCCATTCCTTCCTCTCCGTTCCTTCCTCTTTGCATGTCTCAAAGCTGCCAAAGATCTGGCGTCGTGCAAAGGTGATCGCCTTGCCGAAGCCAAACAAGCCATGCAACGACCCCAAGGAATACCAGCCCATCTCATTGCTGTGTATACCATACAAGCTCCTCAAACTAATTTAAGCTTCTCCCTCGATAATGAAATTTCAACACATGCCGGAAACATTACCCCTGCCTAGCCCAACCTTCACTTTCCCTCGTACCCCAATAAATTCTCCAGCTCTGCATTGATAAGATCTCCCAAGTGGTGGCCAACTGCAGGCAGAGAGGTACGACTGATGGCCAACGATCAGCCCGGCATGATAATGACGTAGATGTCACTGTGAGGTCATCTGCTGAGCATCGTTCGTCTTGATGTTGTGTCTCGAAGGCTGTAGGAGAGGGTCACACTGACTGACTGTTGTAGAAGGAGAGGGTCACACTGACTGATGTTGTAGAAGGAGAGGGTCACACTGACTGATGTTGTAGAAGGAGAGGCTCACACTGCTGGGTTCACTCTCAAGGGTTAGTTATCTCTCCATATGATCGATGCCAGACACAGAGGAGCAGTAAGCCCTGATTAGATTAGATTAGATTCAACTTTATTGTCATTGCAGCGTACCAGACAATGAAATGCGGTTTAACATCTAACCAGAAGTGCAAATGGTGATATAAAACATAATAGTGATAGGTGATGAGCACAGTATGGCAAGTACGGTAGTTAGAGGTATATACAGGAGATGGTTAGCAACAGTAGCAGTATGTACAGTATGGTGTATACAGATGTATAAATTAGAGGCTATATTAAAAAGAGGTATGTACAAATGATGTGCAAAAATATTGTATGTGCAAAGGTAGTATTTGCAAACAGCAGTAGTGCAAAGGGTAATTGAGTGTTCATATTGACCAGAGGTGATACTGAGAGTCAGTGTACCCCATGTTGGGGGAGGGGGGGTTGTTCAACAGAGTGTGTGTGTGTGTGGGTGGGGGGATTGTTCATCAGAGTGACAGCTCTGTGAAAGAAGCTGTTCTGGAGCCTGCTGGTACAGGATAAGCATATCTGATAAGACTGACAAGCATAGCCACAACGTTGACTCTTGAATCTCTGCACTTACACTCTAGATGCCTTGTGTCATCCCTTCATTCGCCCACTATCAGACAGTAATGGCTGTTAATAGATATTATCCCCTTTCTCAGTCTCCCCTGTGCACTGAAACATATTAAATGGAACTGTTACTGTAAAGATACAGTTACAAAGAAGCCTATCAGAGTCCCACACTGGCCCCCCTCTGGAGCACCATGAAGCTATGAATGAAAGCAGTAAGGATATCCATTTCCAGAATGTACCTTTGAATGACTCCCATCTGTGTACAAGCATGACTCTCTCTGACAACCCAGCTGTCCTTGCGCTCAAGTTCACTTTCTTTCCTTTTATGTTTGGAGAGCCATGTCTGATGAAGACCCGCACGGCGCTAGCAGATGGACTTCCTCATGCTAGATTGCATCACATTCAAGGTGTTTTCATTCAGAGGATATAGTGCTCTGACTACAGAGCAATTGTTTTCATATCAAAGTGTGAAAAAACATCCAAGACCTTGATAGATAAAAAGCTAGAAGGTTATTTTATAGCTAGCCTATTTAGCCTATAGCCTCCTTTCTCTGCTTTCTCCTTTCTTCCAGCTGTAGCCTATGAATGAACAGAAAAGACTGATAAAGATAAACGTGTGTGTCTTGACAGATTCCCAGAGAAACAAGCCTAAACAAGCCAAACAAGACAGCAGCCAACAGAAGACAAACCACAACTGTGTTGAAGAGTGGAATGGGTTTCCCAGGGTTGTAAAACTATACTCTCTGGCTGGACTGCGTCCACAGCATGTAGATTACAGAGAAAAAAACACCCAGCTGGGTTGAGTCCTTAGGGGATCTACAGAGTAGCTTGATTATTTTCTCTCCAGCAAAAGCGCTCAGCTGGTGCCTGAGAAAACTCATCATTACCCACAGTAGGGTTATAACAACACTGCTCACGTCTACTTACAGTAACAGTGACAGCCAGAGTGAATGCCTCCAAGCAGTAATGTCTCCACCGAACCTTACTCCAACCCTAAAACAACCTCTCACCCTGTCTGGGGTTTCATTCATTCAAGCCTGTCTTTTTGTGTCCTGTTATTATTTGTTGTACACTTGTTATTTGTTTCTTGTTCTTATTTTCACTTGTTTACCTATTTCTTTTAACCTACTATAACTTTTGCTCTTTTATTATGTTTTTATATAGCCTATGTAAAGCACTTTGTGACCCCTGGTCTGGGATAGGTGCTATAAAAATAAACTTTACTTACTTACTTACATTCAAAAGTCCCTCTCTTTGGATGCCCTGTGAGAACACTTTTGTAGGAGGATAGTCATGACTAATCTTCTATCCAACCAGTAGGCATAGATCGCCCTGAGGACAACCAGTCCTAAACCCAGTGAAGAGGTGAAAGGTCAGTAAGTACTCACCCCAGCACAAGTGTAGTAGAAGCGCCCCGGTGACCCAGAGAGAGAGCAGTCGTCTGTGCATACTGGAAGGGAGACAGAGAGAGAATGGGAAGGAAGCGACGAGCGCAGACACTGTGGTGTGTGTGTGTGTGTGTGTGTGTGTATGTCTGGGTGGGATGGGGGAGGTTGTGGGGGGTATGCACATTGGTGTGACAGGGAGGTGGGGTTTAGGAGAAGGACCAGAGGCAGTATGTGGAAACTCCCAACAGGACACTTTCTTTTCTATCTGTCTTCTGAAAACTGAAACCAAACTCCAGCCGGCGAATCCTGACATGTTAAGGATGTTATATAATCTGCAGTTAGATCTGCGGTTGATGTGTGCTGTTTGGTCTGTGCTATTCTCATCATTACCAAGGGCCCTCATTGTCTTAAAGGAATGGCAGGATTTTGGCAACATGTCAACTTGGCTCCTGCATTATGAGACAAATGATTGCAACATATAACTGAACAAAAAAGACAGTTGAACTTTGCGCCATGATTTATGATAACATGTCAAGAACAGCATAGCCAAGGGAGACTCTGTGGACTTTCTCTCCCTGTGTTTTTGGTCCTGTATGCTATATGCATATATCATTTATTTTAATGTCACCAGGTAAAATTATTGGTTGACCATGGGATGAACAGGGGTGAACAGTTGTGAAAACAAAGTCAGTCCTTAAAAAGCTGTGTGTGTGTGTGTGTGTGTGTGTGTGTGTGTGTGTGTGTGTGTGTGTGTGTGTGTGTGAGTGTGCGTGTGCGTGTGCGTGTGCGTGTGTGTGTGTGTGTGTGTGTGTGTGTGTGTGTGAGTGAGAGAGTGAGTGAGTCAGCCTTACCACAACACCCTCCTGTGGTGACAAGTAGTCACGGGAGAGGATGGAGAGAGGTAAAGTAAAACACACGGCTGAGGGGAATTCAGGACCCTCCATTCTACACACTCTTCCTGTATGGGGAATCTGAGTAAACGAGGGATAGATATATGGGACTTAACTGTATCCGCTTCTTTACCTCCCCCTAAATGTCCTAACTAGTCCCAGCTGTCTGATGGGGGGGGGGGGGGGGGTGAGCTCTACCATGGGCTTGGGGAGACATGCAACAGTCACCCCAACCGGGTTTGGGTTTGGCTAGTTGAACAACATTTTCAAGTGCTCTGCCCATCCCTCCACTCTCAAGTTCTGGTCCTTGATTTCACCATCTGATTACCTGACAGCCACCATGGAACAATTTTACCTGACAGCCACCATGGAACAGTTCCTGAAGCCATAGAGAGTTCTTATTGCATTTTGTTGCATGTTTGATTTGGAGGTGTGGCTATGCCCCTAACTTCACCTCAGTGGGGAATCCCCATTCCAAGAGGGGTGAGAATTTGTTCCTGCAACATATTCATTATGTTGCATGTACTCACACTGTAAGCACACACATTACTACCAACATATACACTCACTGAACACTTTATTAGGAACACTATACTAATACTGGGTAGGGCCTCCTTTTGTCATCTGGACGAACCCCCCAAAACGAATATAAAAATCCACGTTTATCAAAAAAACGTATAGGTGTGGACAGGGCCTAAGACTGTGTGCAATTGTATTCTGCTCTGGCAGTGTGTATCTAGGTATCTATTGTTATTGTATCTGTTTGTGTATCTAGGCTTTGTTCCATTTGTTTGCCAATGTCTTCCAGTAAGAAGGGATGATGAACTTGTTTCAACTTGTCGTGTGTTTCGCTGCTTTCTCCTCCTGTGTTTTTATTATACTTATAAGAAATAACAAAAACTCCCAAATGTATTTTAATCCTGTGGCTGGTGTCTTAAAGCTAGTTTAGTGTTTGAGGGTCAAAGAAGTTGGGTAAGGGTGTCACTTCTCTCAGAGGGCCTTTCTCCTACTGACACAACACTGGCCCCCTCCAACTCCTCCACAGCCCCAACTTCATACAACACTGGCCCCCTCCAACTCCTCCACACTCCAACTTCATACAACACTGGCCCCCTCCAACTCCTCCACAGCCCAACTTCATACAACACTGGGCCCCTCCAACTCCTCCACACCCCAACTTCATACAACACTGGCCCCCTCCAACTCCTCCACACTCCAACTTCATACAACACTGGCCCCCTCCAACTCCTCCACAGCCCAACTTCATACAACACGGGCCCCCTCCAACTCCTCCACACCCCCAACTTCATACAACACGGGCCCCCTCCAACTCCTCCACAGCCCAACTTCACACAACACTGGCCCCTCCAACTCCTCCACAGCCCAACTTCATACAACACTGGCCCCCTCCAACTCCTCCACAGCCCCAACTTCATACAACACTGGCCCCCTCCAACTCCTCCACACCCCCAACTTCATACAACACTGGCCCCCTCCAACTCCTCCACAGCCCAACTTCATACAACACTGGTCCCCTCCAACTCCTCCACAGCCCAACTTCATACAACACTGGCCCCCTCCAACTCCTCCACAGCCCAACTTCATACAACACTGGTCCCCTCCAACTCCTCCACAGCCCCAACTTCATACAACACTGGCCCCCTCCAACTCCTCCACACCCCCAACTTCATACACCACTGGCCCCCTCCAACTCCTCCACACGCCAACTTCATACAACACTGGCCCCCTCCAACTCCTCCACAGCCCAACTTCATACAACACTGGCCCCCTCCAACTCCTCCACAGCCCAACTTCATACAACACTGGCCCCCTCCCACTCCTCCACAGCCCAACTTCATACAACACTGGCCCCCTCCAACTCCTCCACAGCCCAACTTCATACAACACTGGCCCCCTCCCACTCCTCCACACCCCCAACTTCATACAACACTGGCCCCCTCCAACTCCTCCACAGCCCAACTTCATACAACACTGGCCCCCTCCAACTCCTCCACACCCCCAACTTCATACAACACTGGCCCCCTCCCACTCCTCCACACGCCAACTTCATACAACACTGGCCCCCTCCCACTCCTCCACATCCCAACTTCATACAACACTGGCCCCCTCCCACTCCTCCACACCCCCAACTTCATACAACACTGGCCCCCTCCAACTCCTCCACAGCCCAACTTCATACAACACTGGCCCCCTCCAACTCCTCCACACCCCCAACTTCATACAACACTGGCCCCCTCCAACTCCTCCACACGCCAACTTCATACAACACTGGCCCCCTCCCACTCCTCCACATCCCAACTTCATACAACACTGGCCCCCTCCAACTCCTCCACACCCCCAACTTCATACAACACTGGCCCCCTCCCACTCCTCCACAGCCCAACTTCATACAACACTGGCCCCCTCCCACTCCTCCACACCCCCAACTTCATACAACACTGGCCCCCTCCAACTCCTCCACAGCCCAACTTCATACAACACTGGCCCCCTCCAACTCCTCCACAGCCCAACTTCATACAACACTGGCCCCCTCCAACTCCTCCACACGCCAACTTCATACAACACTGGCCCCCTCCAACTCCTCCACAGCCCAACTTCATACAACACTGGCCCCCTCCAACTCCTCCACACCCCCAACTTCATACAACACTGGCCCCCTCCAACTCCTCCACACGCCAACTTCATACAACACTGGCCCCCTCCAACTCCTCCACAGCCCAACTTCATACAACACTGGCCCCCTCCAACTCCTCCACACCCCCAACTTCATACAACACTGGCCCCCTCCAACTCCTCCACACCCCAACTTCATACAACACTGGCCCCCTCCCACTCCTCCACACCCCAACTTCATACAACACTGGCCCCCTCCAACTCCTCCACAGCCCCAACTTCACACAACACTGGCCCCTCCAACTCCTCCACAGCCCAACTTCATACAACACTGGCCCCCTCCAACTCCTCCACACGCCAACTTCATACAACACTGGCCCCCTCCAACTCCTCCACACGCCAACTTCATACAACACTGGCCCCCTCCAACTCCTCCACAGCCCAACTTCATACAACACTGGCCCCCTCCAACTCCTCCACACTCCAACTTCATACAACACTGGCCCCCTCCAACTCCTCCACAGCCCAACTTCATACAACACTGGCCCCCTCCCACTCCTCCACACCCCAACTTCATACAACACTGGCCCCCTCCAACTCCTCCACAGCCCAACTTCATACAACACTGGCCCCCTCCAACTCCTCCACACGCCAACTTCATACAACACTGGCCCCCTCCAACTCCTCCACAGCCCAACTTCATACAACACTGGCCCCCTCCAACTCCTCCACACTCCAACTTCATACAACACTGGCCCCCTCCAACTCCTCCACAGCCCAACTTCATACAACACTGGCCCCCTCCCACTCCTCCACACCAAAACTTCATACAACATTTGCCCCCACCACAACTTCCAACAACTTGAACGTTTTTTTAAAAATAAAAAATGTGTCATGAGCTCATCCAAGTAGAGCGGACATTGATATTTAATGTGTATGATTAGAGACAATAAGGATATTGCCATACCAAGAGAAATACAACCAAATATCTAAGGTCTTCCTTTGCTATGAGTGGAAAACTGTTCATCAAGCCAAAGTTACCTTTAACGGATGTTTAATTTCTGCTGTCTTTACCTCTGTCTTTTCTCTCCTCTGTCTTTTCTTTTCTTTACTGTTGTGATAAAGATCTGTCAGCAATCCTTGAACATGAATGGTGAAGGGTGACACTGAGGGGTGAGATTGATTATTTTCTGTAAACCAAGTCAGCCATTTATCCTGTAACCGGCATCACAGGTAAGTTAAGGACACAAGACTTGGACAGCAACAAGGCTGATTTGGCACATGATTGCCATGGGATTATGTCCCATACATACATACATTTTGATGTGTATATAGCCACCTCTGTATAGTTTACCACCTCTACTTTGAACTAAAAACTGAACAAACAACTAAACATTGTAGCTGGCTTACCTAGACAGTGTCAACGCTATAGGACTGAGAGCAGAAGTCGCAGGACTTAGACGAGCATGTCACTCTGGGGCTTGACAGACACTAATAACACTGCCTTCACACAGTCAGGTTGTGGAATCTACCCTGGACAGCCTATGTTTTCCCCTAAGCCCTATTTGCACAGGATTCGTATTATCTGGTGACCTCTGGTCATTTGTAATAATTAGGGAGATCGTCTGTGTTCTTAATCCCGAGCGAATCATCGACCATGTTGGTAATTTGGGATGAGTTTGTTTTCTCCACCCCTTTTTTTGCCGCGTGTTAGAGAACTAAACAACGCCTGTTGCACTTGTTGTTCATGAAGCGGATGTTACACAGAGCCATGGCAAAATAACCGAGGGAATGTCCGTAAATTCCAGTAAAACACAGACATCATAGATGCATTCTATATGACATCATAGATGAATTCTATATGACATCACAGATGCATTCTATATGACATCATAGATGAATTCTATATGACATCATAGATGCATTCTATATGACATCATAGATGCATTCTATATGACATCATAGATGCATTCTATATGACATCACAGATGCATTCTATATGACATCATAGATGAATTCTATATGACATCATAGATGCATTCTATATGACATCATAGATGCATTCTATATGACATCATAGATGCATTCTATATGACATCATAGATTAATTATATATGACATCATAGATGCATTCTATATGACATCATAGATGCATTCTATATGACATCATAGATTAATTCTATATGACATCATAGATGAATTCTATATGACATCATATATGCATTCTATATGACATCATAGATGCATTCTATATGACATCATAGATGCATTCTATATGACATCACAGATGCATTCTATATGACATCATAGATGAATTCTATATGACATCATAGATGCATTCTATATGACATCATAGATGCATTCTATATGACATCATAGATGCATTCTATATGACATCATAGATTAATTCTATATGACATCATAGATGCATTCTATATGACATCATAGATGCATTCTATATGACATCATAGATTAATTCTATATGACATCATAGATGCATTCTATATGACATCATAGATGCATTCTATATGACATCATAGATGCATTCTATATGACATCATAGATGCATTCTATATGACATCATAAATGAATTCTATATGACATCATAGATGCATTCTATATGACATCATAGATGCATTCTATATGACATCATAGATGCATTCTATATGACATCATAGATGCATTCTATATGACATCACAGATGCATTCTATATGACATCATAGATGAATTCTATATGACATCATAGATGCATTCTATATGACATCATAGATGCATTCGATATGACATCATAGATGCATCCTATATGACATCATAGATTAATTCTATATGACATCATAGATGCATTCTATATGACATCATAGATGCATTCTATATGACATCATAGATGAATTCTATATGACATCATAGATGCTTTCTATATGACATCATAGATGCATTCTATATGACATCATAGATGCATTCTATATGACATCATAGATGAATTCTAGATGACATCATAGATCCAGTGTTCTTAATCCCGTATCACTTATCCCGTCCGAATGCAACACACAAAACACAAATGTTGGGGGGGGATTTCTAAATCACAGAGGTCACCAGATAATACTAGTCGCGTGCGAATAGGGCTCTAATCTAGACAACAAAGCCATGGTTGTTTTAGGGATGACAGTAGGCCAGTTCAACATGTTTTTGCTTCATGTCTGCACAACTGTAGTATACGTCAAAGCTAACCTTTTAAGCATCTTCGGTCTAATGCCCGCTTCATTGTGAAAGACAAAATTAATGGTGATCTTGCAACTAAACTTTGAACAAAAGTTTTTTCTTTTCATATCAGTACACCCATGAAAGAATGAGAGGACATGGTCAGACGTCACACATATGAATGAAATACTTTGGGCAAGCTAGCTCCTCAACAGTGCAACAATGTAGTAATAATAAAACAATAACATAAGGTAGAGGTAGCAGCAGACCACAACAACAATAGTGGAGTGGGTAGATACAGTAGTATGAAATCATATGCGCGTGTGTGTGTGCATGTGTGTCTGTGAGAAAGAGTGTACATGTGCGGTGTCATTGAAGGCATTGTCATTGAGGCATTTTTTTCATAGTCTCCCCCTAACCTCTTACTCTCCTATTCTCCCAAGTGTACTCTACAAGTCCACCTGCAGCAAGCAATGCACTGAATGACGACGTGGAGTTAGCTGAAGATGTTTTGAATACCGTCATTTGCTTTGTTCAGTTTCAGAATCAGAATGTGTCAGCATGCCTCTCGCTTCATTCGCTGTATCCAGTATTAGCAATATTTACTTACGCGCCTCAAGGGACAATTCCAGTTAAACTCCCCACCAATCCAAGCACCTCAATGATTCGAAAATAGAATCTGTGGCGCAGGTAAGCGGATGGATACCTGCCCCCCCAGACCCCGATTCACCAGGGTTAGCCGCTCACCCTTATTGGGGAGTTTGACTGTGTGAGATTTACATGTAGGAGAGACTCTTGAAACAAATACATGTCTGTGCTTGATTGAGTTTGCATGGTGCGATGAAACCACTGGAATAGGCCCAAAAGTGCAAATCCTGTCCATTTGGCACTCCAGCCAGACTCAAGCTAAAACTATACTCACTGACTCAAGTCTGCAGTGTATAATGATGAAGGAGAGAGATAACCAACGCGGAAGGTATACAATTACATGGGGCGTATATTGATACATTACAGTCACCGTGCTCAAACAAACACACTCTCCTCTGTAGCTTTATCTCACATGATAAGATTCAGAGGAGACTGAGCAGCCGGTTGCCTCTCAGGGGAACTCATGCAAGTGTACTATAATGCCTGTAGAATTGAGTTGTGTTAAGATTTAGTAGGTGCAGGTATTTTTCTTGGACAAAGTTCCCATGTCAGGGTCAGCTTGAATAACACCTAAGGTCGGGACTTTTGGGGATTCTGACGTTTTGAAAGCCAACAAGCTCTGCGTGAGAACAAGTGTGTCTACAAGTGAGAAATAAAGTGGGGGGGAAAAGGGAACAACTGTCCCCTTTAAGTGGAATTCTTGTATCTTGCCTCACTTTCCATACTCTTATACTCAGTACTCTAGTTGTAAAAGAAAATCAGGGGGGATGGTGGATTTGATCATATGGGGACAATTTTAGCATCCCCACAGCGTCAGTGACTTCAGTGTCAGTGACTTGGTAAAAATGTCATTGCATGTGTGCGTGCCCCCTCGCCCGCAGTATTTTACTCAATATGCGCAAAACTAAGCGTTGAAATAGCAGTAATACACGTTCATTGATCAAATTACAAGGGATGGAAAGGGGGGATGGCAATTTTAGAAGGGGGATGATTTTGACCGTTATTTATTGCCATCCCCCCTCATCCCCCCTCAACTTGAGTACCGGTACTGCTTATAGGAGCCAAGCTCACTCTCTGACCTCGTTGACGTGGGAAATGTTTCTCCAGAGACGACCTCACCTTCTCTGCTCAGTGGCAGGTCTGTGCACACTGTGATGTGGGTATTCATTTTCAGAATACCTACTTTTAAAACAAAAAATAAATAAAATGGAGCATTTGAAAACAGAGCTCTTTCTAAAGAATCTATGGAACATATTTGTGTTTTCTACTATGGACCCTAAGCCCAAGACACAAGACAGTGCATGTTTGTCTGATCATCGTATGTGCACACTTGCTCCAGCTGGCATATTCTGAAACCTACGAAGTCTTGCTTCGCTTTTTCTGTTTTACTTGAAATGGTAAAAGGTTGTGTGCAATGTCTCACCCCAATTCATTCTATTGAATTGAGCGCTATGAACAATTGTATAACTGGCAGGGAATCAAACAATGAACAGTGCCCACAAATGTTGACAGTAACCCTCTGCTAAAGGCTAGCTGCTAGCTCTGATGGCGAACAACGTCTTCAGGTCTGAACCACAGACATTGCGCGGCCAACACCATAGACAATCTAAGATGGAGAGTTGTTAATGCACCTGAAGGTTATCCCCAGTTCTCACATTAAAAATACACATTGAACATTCCTATTTTCAGGGTATAAATCTGTTGACAAAGCTGCATGTTCCACCAGTAAACCATGAGTGGTTTGGTCCCCACTATCTAACCGAGAGGGCCCATAAAAGCTGTGAGAAACGGGATGTGAGGGCAGAGGTCGTAGGGTGTAAACGACTGAGGTCCAGGTGCCTCTACGAGGGGACTAAAACAAACCATCAACTGAGGGAAATTGTTTTTGTGTGTGTGTGTGTGGTTGTGGGAGACTGTTTCTTCTTTCCTGAGGGTAGTTGAAATTGTTTTGTCTTGACATACCTTTTAAGCCTTGCTTTTATTTATGGTGCTTTTTACATGTCAACTAAACTCTGACATACTGTAACTAGTCAGGAAGATGAATAATTGGTTGTAATGTTCGTGTTTAGTAGTGTATTTAATTTGGCACCTCAGTTTAGTCATTTTACTGCTCACATACGGTGGGTTAGGGGTTTTCAAAGTGGGGGCCGCCAGGGGGGCCAATTGGAAGGGAGAGGAAAATGTAAAATGACCCCCCAAAAAGAAATAAAATATCTTTAAAAAAACACATATGATTATTGTGCTGGTTTAAAAATATATATAAATTAGATATACAAATATTTATATATGAAAAAATATAAATCCCTTCATGCCCTTCTTTCAATCGCAACCGTCTGCCTGTCAGTCAAAATGTTATGTTGAACTAACTGTCAGCCTACAACTGATGCTTGTGCTCGCTAGCTTCTTTTCTGTGGCCGTGAAATTTAGTTAGTTAGTTAAAGTTGAGTTAGTTAGTTATTAATGGACACGTTTTGGAAAAGAAAGACCTCAGACAAGCAGACAGAAGGCAGCGAGCAGACTGGAGGCAGCAGCTCAGCCAGTCAAACGGACTTGACTGGTATGGTTGTGTTATTGTGTAGGGGTGTATTCTGACGAGGCAGCATCCATCACGGGCAAATAGAGCACTCACACAGCATTCATCAAGCAGAAGGCCCCCAATGCAGTTGCCACGCGCTGCACGCTCCACCGCGAGGTGTATGTTGCAAAGCAGATGGATGATGAACCTCAGGTCATCAGGTATTACAGGACGTTATTCGGGTCGTCAATTTCATTAAAGCGTCCCCTGAAACACTGACTGTTTGCTCTTTTGTGTAACGACATGGGCGCTAGTTTTGAGGGTTTGTTTGTACACACACGAATAGCAATGTTCATAGACAACAACTGCATTTACAGCTGTACACTGCCTAAATTGTATATTTGTGACTTTATGATGCGTGTGTGTGTGTGTGTGTGTGTGTGTGTGTGTGTTTCTCAGATTTCTGTAAACTACTCCCAGCTCTCCTTGGATCTGGTGCCTGGAGGCCAAATTAATCTAAGACTGAACATTCTGATTGTTATTGGTAAATATTTGGATCATTGGAAACTTTTTCAGACGTATCCTTCTATTTCATGATCTGATTTGGAAGTAGGCCTAAATACATTAAACAATCCGTTGGTCAAGGTTGACGGAGTCTCTGGTTAGTAGCCTACATTACAACATTGTGTTGCCTGACACCTAGTGATGATCTCTAATACTACAGGACAAATACAGAGGTGATTACAGAAGGCCTACCACCACAAGCTAATGATGCCTCTCCATCTACAGTATGCTATGACATCTAGTTAGTTTAGTGGCTAAATGGCACCTAATGGCACTTTCTACCTTCTTTACCCACAGACAATGGTGAATAGTACCCCCTATTCATTTCAAAATAATATAACGTTTTATACATAAGATACAACTAAAAGAAAACAAAGAGTCAGTATATAAGTTGGAAATACTCTAGCTAATAGTGGTTTATTAAATGCATTGAAAGAGACATGGCGGGTGGGGGTGTCCTTGATTGGGAGAGATGGAGGGGGGGGGCTCTTGATGCAGTCAGCAGCTATGTGGACGTCCTGTGAATGAGAGAAAGAGACAGAGAAAGAGTAAAAGGAGGAGACGGGTAATGTTAGTGCAAATAACAAAATAGTTATTGTAATGTAGTGTAAAAGTGCTTAAAGGGGACAATGCAGGGCAAGACATGTGAGTGTGTGTGTGTGTGTGTGTGTGTGTGTATATAAATGTGGGAGTGGTCCTTCAGTGAGACATGCTGTCCATGAGGTCCTGTAGGTGCTGTTCCAGGAGGCTGGAGAGCTCAGGGACCAGGAACTCCTGAGAGCTGTACCAGTCCAAGTCCTGGCCAAACATGTCGTCAAGGAGCTGCATCAGGCCATCCTGGGACAAAACACATGAGGAACTAAGACAAAGTACATCATCTTTTTATCTGTGAATAATTATCACGTTAAATTTGACTCACCAAGATAGATCAATGCCCCTGGGTCTAAGCTATGGTATAGTATCACGCTGCATATTTCACAAGACACCAGCATAACATTTGGAATAATGACCATGATGTGTTTCGAGTGACTGATATGGAGTTTTGTTAGCGTTTCCTGTCATTTTGAAACCAAAATGTGAAATAGGCATGGAAAGGTCAGTGACACCAGATTTGAGAAAATAGCTAATTCAGCACTTTTCAATGAATATTATTCATCATCAATCATGACCTTTCAAGGTCAAAATCACCCCGAATGGTCACAACATTATCTGAAATGAATTCCACGCACCACAATCAGTCGAAATAGAGATTACACGTGTAAACAAAAAAGTTAGATTTTCATCATCCATATTTGATTTGGCCTTAGCGTCATTCGTGGCAGAGTGGCGGACAAGCACCTCTGATTTTTCATGTTTAGGGACCATTGACTGAGTTTAAGTGAGAAATTCTCCCAACACCAATTTGTGTACGGGTCCACAGTCCGGGTTAACAGTACAACCTAGTCTGCTGCCTATACTGTCACTAGGCCTTATCTACTATTTATACTGACACTAGGCCTAATCTGATACCTACCGTACTCTAAATGTTCCTGTGAGGCATGAGTCATGAAATATTGTGACTATTCTATTGGCGACTGAGGAATCAACTTCAACCTGCCAAGACTAGAATAAATCCTCCCCCCCCCACCACACACACACACACACACACACACACACACACACACACACACACACACACACACACACACACACACACACACACACACACACACACACACACACACACACACACACACACACATTTATCCTTGTTATAATTTGTCTGTGATTAATTGTAACCCAATGCAGTTAATGTTTAATGTAATATCATGCCAGATAACTAATCCCAGCAGAAAATGAAGTAAACATGAGGGTTGCCTTATCTCAACAGTCGAGCCTTGATAATGGCGCCAATGAGAACAAAGAGGGGGTGCACGCTAAGTTTAAAAGTGGGGTATGACCCACCTCATTGGATGACCTGTCTTTAATAGCCGCGCAATCCTGACCAATAGCAACGACTACGTAGGCATAGTATGTTGATTAGGGCGGACTTTGTTGAATGGCGCAATACCTGACCAATGAAGTACTTGAATGTAGAAAGAGTAAATATTCATGTGCAGGGGGCGGTGTCCTACCAAGGGGGTTGGGTACGAGGGTAACATGGAGGTTTAGTTATCGCCCAGTAGCCATTGACAGAACAAGCTTGGTGTGAGAGGCCGTCTGGGTTTTCTGCTTTTTATTTTAAGTTTTCCTCTATTTTTCCTAGATTTCTGTACGTTCTTTTGTCCTGAACATGGAGATGAAGAAGAGGATCAGCTTAGAGTTGAGGAACAGGACTGCGGCCGAGGTATATTACAATTACGTGTTTATTTATTAATTTCTAAAGGCATTTCGTGAAGGATGCAGACTTGACCATGGATGCGAAATGACGATGCTTGTACGGCCAGCCAGCAGGCTAACATGGGTGGTCACCTGAATGTAGAAGCGATAGAAACTGACCCTTTCTTGACTGAACAGGGATAATAATGATATAATGGAGAACACTTGCGGCGCAAAGACATCGTAGCTCGCTAGCTTCATGTTAGTGACCCAGTAATGGAGTTAGTCTCCATGTTAGTGACCCAGTAATGGAGTTAAGTCTTCATATAGCACCACTGTGGGTGGGTTAGTGAACCAGTCTTCCCTGCCCACGTCATGGCGATGTGTTGATTGAGGATGAACTCTCTGGCTAACATGCTAGTAGTGTAGAGTAGTATCTGTTTAGCCTGTCATTCATTATTCCTGGACTTGCTGCTTGCCTGTCCGCTCAAAAGAAGTTATCAGTCAATGTATCAGTGATTACTTTTACGCATGTGTAGTGTTGGTGGCAGTGTCCTACAACAAGCTGGGTGTAGCGACGAGTATTCAACTGAGATGTCTCCTGAGGTTATCAATAATAAACTAGCCAGCCTCGGCGGTCACTAGTCTTCAGTTGTTGCTACTTTATTGCCGCCCTGTAGTTCATTTCACCCAAGAAGTCGATTCTTTTTTGGCATTCTAGACATTCTAAATCGATCATTTGAAAGTTAAATGCGTTGATCGGTGGTTTCTATACTGTGGTATAGAGAATAGATCGAGACTCTACACACTGTTCATCCAACGATGTTATGCTACGACATAGCGAGCCAGCAGTAGATCTACATCACTCTGTAGCCAGCGACCACAGCGCTGCCACCCCGGAGATCCCGCCTCACTGTAGCCACAGCAGCCAATCAGGCGTCACTGTAGCCACAGCAGCCAATCAGGCGTCACTGTAGCCACAGCAGCCAATCAGGCGTCACTGTAGCCACAGCAGCCAATCAGGCGTCACTGTAGCCACAGCAGCCAATCAGGCGTCACTGTAGCCACAGCAGCCAATCAGGCGTCACTGTAGCCACAGCAGCCAATCAGGCGTCACTGTAGCCACAGCAGCCAATCAGGCGTCACTTTAGCCACAGCAGCCAACCAGGCGTCACTTTAGCCACAGCAGCCAATCAGGCGTCACTTTAGCCACAGCAGCCAACCAGGCCCTTCCCTCAGAAAGTGGGACGTTGTCTTTACGCGGCACTGTGATGATCATCTGATGGTGAAATTAAATATATTTGTAATATTCTTCAACATGCTTAAAGCCACTCAGCTATTTTCAGTTAATGAACTGTACCCCGTGATTACCTTCTGAATTGCTTAAATGGGCCATCTGTAATTGGTACATCCGTGTTTAGCCCTACCCATTGATTCTGGGAGAATATAACTTCTAAATGCCTCACAAGCTTACCGTAGTTCAACTGTCTTACCCCACGAGAGCCGACAATATAAGCATAGTCAAATAAAACGTTACTCCATTGTTTGTAAACAGTGTAATTGTAAATACTGCTTCAAATAAGCAATATACATATAGCTTCAAATAGGTTACATTTCTCATTTTGATCTCATTGATGGTCAGTTAATGCGTCCTTCTATGAAATGTAATAGAATTGTGTGTCTGTCTACATATACACAGATAAAGTCGGAAGTTTACACACTTAGGTTGAAGTCTATTGTTATGTTTACGGACAGATTATTTCTCTCTATAATTAGTCATCATTCTTCATATTAATATAACACGTTGGTCCTCAGGTGGCTGAGCTTGTGGTAGACAATTGCCGGTCCAGCGATGGAGAGGTGGAGGGGCTGTCAGACGACTACAAGGAGCTGGAGCTGCTCAGCATGGTGAATGTGGGCCTCACCTCCCTGGCCAAGCTGCCCTCCCTGCCCAAACTACGCAAGGTGAGCACCTCCGCTGGTTTAGAGGGGTTTCAAAGGGTGTGCACTAAATGCATTGATGGTTGCATGGCCTAGACTGTGAGTATATGCAATATTCTCTAAGGCATCTTGAGGGCTAAGGTCGATTACTGGAAAAAAAACATGGCATTTTGGCCACATTTTCAGTTCAGTGGGAGAGCAGTTCAGTGTGGCTAGGAGAGCAGTTCAGTGTAGCTAGGAGAGCAGTTCAGTGTGGCTAGGAGAGCAGTTCAGTGTGGCTAGGAGAGCAGTTCAGTGTGGCTAGGAGAACAGTTCAGTGTGGCGAGGAGAGCAGTTCAGTGTGGCGAGGAGAGCAGCAAAGCAGAACATGTACATCCTGCTCCTTTAACACTAAATTAAACTTGAAATTACATACAGTATCAGTTCATATTACAGTCAGTGTTTCCCATAGACGAGACTGTGGCGGGCCGCCGTAGTCTAATTTGTCCTGCCATACGTCTCATAACGAACCGAAAGTAGGTTGCCTACTTCATCTGGCCATAGTGGTTTTGACATGCAGCTATGCACCCTCATACATCTATAAAGATTCTTTAGTGGCTATTCAAAAGGTTTCTTAGCCACACTGGCTTGCAGGCTGATCGTCTGCATGATGTGCACCCAACAAACTGGCTTTCTGCTCCAAATCTTTCTTTGGGTGAATAGCGGAATCACCCATTTATTGACGCAATATAACACAAAAACAAATTTACCGTTCATGGTGGTCCATCAATCCTTTGGTGGGGATGGTGACAACTTGGTCTCAGTTGTGCCTCTGTACCTCTGGCCGCCTGTTTCCTAGTCACCTGTGTGTGTGTGTGTGTGTGTGTGTGTGTGTGTGTGTGTGTGTGTGACACCCATGATGCCCAGTGATACTGCCACCTTGTGTACATAATGTGAGACATCCTTAAAACCATGCAACACATTGGACAAGCGTACACTACTAGCACTGCTCCTGCAGATATGTAAATGATGTCTTATACTAGCAGATATGTAAATGACGTCTTTCTGCTTCTCCCCCCAGCTGGAGATCAGTGATAACAGCATCTGCGGAGGTCTGGACGCGCTGGCAGAGAAGTGTCCCAACCTGACGTACCTCAACCTGAGCGGCAACAAGATCAAGGAGCTCAGCACGATGGAGGCTCTGGTACTGGACCTACTAATGGCGCTTTTCCACTACCGACCCGAACCGGGCCGCATTTGTATCCGAGCCGTGCCGTACTTTCAGAAACGCTTCTCCATTATACTGAGCGACCCGGGACTGTAGGAGGAGTTACGTGTCATAAGAATGCGATAAGAATTATGTCAAAATGCAGCACTATCGTGCACAGATCAGCCTTACAACATGTAACGTTAAGTGCCTGTTACTTGCCGCTTTCAGTTCTAGTAGACTAGTTTAGATCTCGCAACCAGGGAAATGCCGACACAATTCTATTTTTATTTCTCCTGACACATTGAGCACTGCTTTTTTTTGTTGGTGAACTACCGTAATAAGCCTACAGTTCAACTATTCCCCCCAAAAAAGTGCAACTTCTCTGCTTTCAGAAACTGTTAGAATTTTTTAGATTGGGCATATAGTTCATGAATTACGGTAGTTTGAAGGAACGCTGTAAAATCCTGTCTGCGCCTACAGCTCCGGTTTCGGAGCAAGACGCGAATCTATCGGCATTAGTCAAATACATGCTCACATCCAGTCATCCGTTCACTGCTCTCCATCAAAAATGGCACATCCATCATTACATAATAACAACTGCTCTGATTAGATTGCTTAGATTGTTCAATACATCAACGGGGGGAAAATCGAGATGAACTCGCGAGTATCATGTTTCCTCCATTGAACGGAAAGTCCTATCTATTCCATTCAAAGTGTTTTAGCCTTCCCCCTTTCCACTGGTAATAAGGAATAGGCAAGAATAGATCGATATAAATAGATCAACATACGTAATGCAGCACTATCATGCACAGATCAGCCTTAAAACATATAACGTTAGATATATAACGGAGCGATGTATTTCTACGGAAAGGCTGACTGACGCGGGGCTCATACAATCTCTGCGATGGTTATAGATACGAGTGCGCTGGTGTCTTGCTGGTAGTCAAATATATTTATTTATATATACAGCATGTGGATGTTGCGTGCCTGTTACCTGCCGCTTTCAGTTCTAGTAGTTTAGATCTCGCAACCAGGGAAACGCCGACATGTGTTAAAGGGAGCAAGACGCGAATCTACCGGCATTTGACTGCCGCTGGACTGAGGAACAGCATAGGCACAGGACATCGCCATAATAGCGATTTATTTGTTATGCTTGTTGTACCAATAAAAGGTAAATAAAAGTTCTGTAATGCATTGAAATTACATTAAACTAAGATAATACAATGGTTAGCATAATGTTTCTAATCTTTATTAATAAGTTATTACAGAAACAGTAAGTGACATTTTCCGAGAGCGAAATCTGTTGTGGTATTTAAAGATGGCGGTTAGCGAAGAAATCTATGAACATGGGATGACGATTTCCATTGACCAATCAACGGTGTGCAGCGTCACACGTCACACGCAGCCTGGCAAAAAAGTACCTTTCAGCCCTGTAGTTCCTGCTCGTGAAGGGTAGCTAAAGAACCGTGCCGTGCCGTGCAGTGCTGACCCGGGCCAACAAATGGAACAGGGCTGACCCGGGCTGGCCCTGTAGTGGAAAAGCGCCATAAAAGAACCATACAGTACTTGTGGAGGCCCTGGTAGCGGGCCTATTAATAGAATTATACTCGGTACTTGTGGAGGCTCTGGTAGCCGTTCCAGTGTTTCCTCTACATGCATTTCATCGTGGCGGACCGCCACGATGGAATTTCCTCCGCCACCATTCAGATTTCTCAACCCCAAAAAAAAAAAAAATTTAGGCCGCTTTTCAGACCTTCACAGCGCTAGACACACCCACAAGCGCTGAAACTGGACCAGTCCGTGTGTGTCGCGAGTATTGAACTTGAGGCTGCGTTCGTAAATTCGCTCTGAGAGCCCCGGAGCGCACACTGGGTTCAACGTCATAAAGGGACCAAGTCATTTGATTGGACAAGAGGCATTCCGTGAGTGCTGATCAGATTTCCAGAGCGTATTTACGAACGCGCCCTGGCTGTCACCCGAACACCGCGAGCTAGCGTAGTGTAGTGTAGTATAGGATGCGTAGTGTAGTGTAGTGTAGGATGGAGAGAGAGAGGAGAAGCCTCTCTATGTGTTACCTATGTCCAGTGTACTAGAACCACTCTAACAGGAGTGTTTGTCCGTGAATAACACCGGCTATGCCCGGGGTAGAAACACAAGACTATAGCTGGATAAGGTCTACAGGTCTACACGGTCATTTTAAGCCGTCGACCAGCCCTCTACGACCACGGGAAGTCATGTTAAAAGTGAAGATACTTCTGTTAAACTAAGCTAAGCTAAACATCGCTAATCGCTAACTCCCTCCTGGGCTTAAAGTGACAAGTAATAACGTTGTGAAAAAAAACGTCAGATCAGTGTTTTTGTTTTTATTGACAACGGAATTACATGCTGGAAAAACATGCAGACACAGACAATAAGAGACACACGGGAGAAGTACAGGAAAACATTTTATTTTTTTGGGCCATCCTCGAGTTTTGGCTGAAATTACGTCGTTGTTTTGAGCGCGCGTGCGCGGTCAGCACTACCCGCCACCATTGTAAAAATTCCTGGAGGAAACACTGCGTTCTGTTAACAGAAATATACTTAGTAACTCTGGACAAAATATTGTTGAGACTCACTGTCTATTTGTCCAGAATTGTGAGTCCATCGCAGTAACACTTTACTTAAGCTTTCAGTTAAAATGCATACAGATGTAATTCACCTATTCATATTGCATTGTGAGACTTATCATAAGAAATATAAGGATAGTTCACGATTTTCCCACTTTTAGTCGGATGGTTCCTTGGAAGTAGTCTACGGGCCAGTAGGAACTAATCCCTGGTCGCACTCTGACTTGGTTAGAAGTTACTGAACTATATCAAGAGACGTGCAATATACAGAATGTGCATTATATTATAGTGAAACCTGTATTCCAATGAAAATGACTTTGGGCCACCGGAAGTGTCGTGGCAGTCTGACTCAGCTTATTTGACTGCCCTTCTGTGACACGCTTCTGAATGTGCAGCTGCTGTCCTGCACCGGTGATCTCATGAGAGGAACAAATATAAATACATTGAAGTTATTTTGAGATTCCAGCTCATGGCTGTAGTATGCGAAGTAGAGTCGACCTGTTTCTGGTGACTGATTTTGATCAGGGCATTTGATCATTCTAAAACAATCCTCCCTCATCGTTGCAGCAAAACTTGAAGAACCTGAAGAGTCTGGACCTGTACAGCTGTGAGGTCTCCACCCTGGAGGAGTACCGCGAGAGCCTGTTTGAGCTGCTGCCCCAGGTCACCTACCTGGACGGGTACGACCAGGAGGACAACGAGGTGCCGGACTCGGAGGCGTGCGACGGTAAGACCAGGAGGAGGCTGGGCGGGAACCAATGAGGCGCTACGGTGTTTGAACCTGAAAAGTGGTCGGTCTGACATCAGCAGAGATAACTGCGTGGATGTTGGTGCATAGTCGTTCATGCTGTTTGTGCTCTGGTGGAGCAGGGCAGTGACTCCCACCTGCTGTCAACCAATCATCTGTGTAAAATGCAGAGGGCCAACGCTGCCTTCGGTTTTAGCCACACAGACCTTACTAAGCCACACAGATGCCAGGATGATGCATGCAGCTGGTTTTTATAGAGAAGACTTGGCCGTTGTCCAGAAGCAGGTGTCACTCCTCAGATTGGGCTACAATTTGAAGTCACTTCCTGCATGTGTGCAAAGGCAAATAGTACCTTGCATTTGATATATATTGAAATATTTTACTGCACATGCAGAAGCTACATCTAATGGCCTGTTACATTTATAAAAGTAATCAACATAGTATTCTGTTAATTATAATTCAAATATAATTCAATTTTGAATTAAGTGTTGAAAAGCTGTTTGTATTTACATATGACGAGTCTTTACGTTGCTAACAATGCTAACTGGCTAGATTTTATGTCTGAATTCTGTGATTCCGTCCATGGAAATTATAGCTCACTATCTTTGTAAATTTTACTCAAATGTTGCCCTAACTCAGGGGTCTGCAACCTTTACTATTAAAAGAGCAAAACATAAATAAAAATCTGTCTGGAGCCACAAAACATATTTGAATCTTATAATGAAGATAACACAGCCTATTAAGTCTAAATTAGCCTATCAACATTACTAGTAAGTGTAAATGAGCATTAATTAAAATGTTTTAGGCCTGGCACATTTATTTGCTTAGCACATATGCGTACAACCGAATGCAAAAGTATTGTGCTTTACAAAAGTGAAACAGTAGGATAGTGTAAAGGGGGTCTGGGGGTTCTCCCCCAGAGTAGATGCAATTTTGTGTATTCTGGTGGCTAATGGCTACGACCCACGGCCCATGTCTGGTGTTTATTTCATTGGCTTTTAAACAGTTCACAACAGCCTCACAAATGTCCTCCCCCCATCTTTCAGCTGTATCAACAAAATGATTTCTTCCATCAGTGTTCACACACCTGCATAGTAGCGCTGTCTGCTCAAATATCATTCACGTCGCTTGAGTCATCGCAGTCAATAGAATGCTGAACGCTCTTTTTCTCATCCCCAGCTGGATACTTTTCAGCAGATGCAGTGTGCTTGTTCTGGAAATGTCTTTCATTATTAGTAGGGATGTCCCGATCCCATTTTTTCACTACCGATACCTGGGCTTCAGGTATCTGCGATACCGATATCAATCCGATATTTGTATTTATTGTTTTACTCCTGAATAATAACAAATACTTCCCCAGTATAGTCCACAACAACAGTTGGCTATTAAAGACTGCCAGCCTTTATTCAAGCAACAAAAACAGTACTCAGTGACCAACTGGTTTAAAGTTAAAACTATTTAAGCAGCAGCATTCAGCATTGTAGAAAAAAGAGTTAAGGCCCTTGCACACCAATGCGTTTTTTACGGCCGAAAAAATAATAATATAGAACTCATGTTGTGTCAACCACGCTTGCACACCGAATCCGTAATATTCGTCCGTCCCCAAAAAATCGGAACAGGTTCGATTTTCTGCGTTTTTCGCGTCCGTCAAAAGCGTTTTGAGAGTAGTTTTTTTTTTACTCTGGCCAACTCTGGCCACCGTACGAATGTACACTGCGGTAAACAGTGAGAGACACCACTGAGGTAAAGTAAAGTGAGACTAGATAAGAGCTAAAATAAGAGAAAGTGATGGCCTCCGAGAAGCTAATCCTACTTGTGTCAGAGCACAAAGCTCTTTACGAAAAACATAGTCGTGATTACAAAGATTCAGAGTATAAAGACAGAATATGGCAGAGTATTGGAGAGCAGACTGGAATCGGGAATGGTATGTATTGATTACGAAAGATTAGACTAGTGGTCATTATTCGTTTTTTTTTTTTTTTTTTTTTTTTAAATCATGTTCGAAATAAAAGATTCATTCATTCATTCGTAGACTAGTGATTGTGTTCTGGGTAGCTAGCTAGTTAGGTATGAATGCCCAAAAAAAACAGCAAGATGGCGGCGCGCATAGACGCAGCGGCTGGAGTGGCTTCAACACTGGTGTTCTTTAGTGTTTTTAAGTGCATTTGTATGTACATTTTTATTTTAGTACTTATAGGGAACGGTTGTGTAAATAGTACCTACAGCAGACTAGACTTACTAGAAGTTGGTGCGCAAAATGAGAGGACTGTAACAACGGAATTCTTGGAACAGCAGGGAATCCCATTCGACATTGCTCGGTCGCCGGGTGAACAATACTACGTTCTCCCAACACTAAAGCGCAAACGTCGGCATAAGGACCGCAAGCAACGACGGGGCTGCAGGGGAGGCCTGTTAGCCAGGCTGAGACGGAGCCCGGACAAGCCAGCTTTGCCGAGTATATTCCTATCCAACGTCAGGTCCCTGACTAATAAGATGGAGGAATTGAGACTACAGGTTGTCAAAAATTACATCGTGGGAGATAGCTGTGTGATTATTCTCACTGAAACCTGGCTAAATGAAACTATCCTGGACTCCGCGATTAGCCTGGAAGGACGGACCCTACACCGCGCGGACCGCACGCTGCTTAGCGGTAAGACTCGCGGAGGCGGCCTCATTATATCTACGAAGGATAGCTGGTGCTTAAACACGAAAACTGTAAGTAGCCACTGTTCCCCAAACCTGGAATACTTGACTGTTAAATGCCGACCCACTTACCTACTGAGGGAATTCAATGCAGTGTATATTACAAGCGTTTACATTGCACCGAATGCAGACGGTAGCTTAGCATTGGCGCGGCTATATGACGTCATCAGTGGTCAACAAAGCGTAGATCCACAGGCAGTTCACATTATAGCAGGAGACTTCAATCATGTCGACCTGAAGGCAGTACTACCCAAGTTCTATCAGCATGTTAAATGTGCAACAAGAGGAGAAAAAACACTGGATAAGGTATATACCAACATCAAACGTGCTTACAAGGCTAGACCGCTAGCTCATCTAGGCATGTCTGACCATGTGTCAATCCTCCTGATCCCAGCATACACTACCATGAGGAAAAGTGCTCCCATCACCACTAAGACTGTCAGAACCTGGCCAGAAGGGTCCGCTCCACTGCAGATCTGCCTAAATGACACCTCATGGCAGGAATATGAGCATGAGGACCTGGAACAGTTCACGTCGTCGGTTCTGAACCACATAGTGAACTGCACCAACTCAGTCACCGTGGACAAACGGGTCCGGGTCTACCCGGAAGGTCCAAAAACTGATCAACGAGAGGGACAACGCCTTCTTCGCAGGGAAGGGCACACCGCTGTACAGCACCACCAGGGCTAACCTAAAGAGCGGCATCAAAGAGGCCAAGGCAGACCACAGAGAGAAGATTGAGGAATGCTTCCTGAGCAACGACTCCAGGCGGATGTGGCAGGGGGTTCAGCACATGACAAACTTCAGAGCCAACAGGCTCACAGCCGCAGAGGACGACCCCCTGCTGGCGGAAAAGCTGAACTCCTTCTACGCCCGGTTCGACGAGGGGCGAACGGAGGTAACCACAACACAAACACCACTCTCTCCAGCTCTCAGCAGCCTCACCCTCACAGAGCATGAAGTGAGACGCGTGCTGAAGGCGATGGACCCCAGGAAAGCCTCAGGGCCGGATGGCGTCCTGGGACGGGTGCTGAGGGACTGCGCCGACCAGCTGGCCGGGGTTTTCACCAACATCTTCAACCAGTCCCTGTCCCAGGCCACCATCCCACCCTGCCTGAAAACCTCAACTATCATCCCAGTCCCGAAGAAAAGCACGGTGAGCTGCCTAAACGACTACCGCCCGGTGGCACTCACACCAATCATCATGAAGTGCTTCGAGAAACTAGTCCGGGCCCACATACTCACACGCCTCCCGCCCAACCTGGATCCATACCAGTTCGCCTACAGAGCCCACAGGTCCACAGAGGACGCCATCGCGACGACTCTCCACGCCACTCTATCCCACCTGGAGAGGGGAAACAGCTACGCGAGACTGCTCTTTGTGGACTTCAGCTCCGCCTTCAACACCATACTTCCAGACAGGCTAGTGACCAAACTACTAGACCTGGGACTATCACATACATATGTGTACCTATTGGAAAAATGCATAAAACACCATGCTTGCATTAACATACTGATATTAACACTGTGTATTCTTGCGAAATAGGCACCCGAGAGCAAACTGGCCCTGCACCTGGAGAAGCCCCTGCACCTGGAGAAGCCCCTGCACCTGGAGAAGCCCCTGCACCTGGAGAAGCGTCAGCCAATCAAAGACAGCATCTCGGAGATCGCCTCAAAATGATGTTTGACGGACTGATGGACAAGCTGAGACGGGATGACACGTTCCAAGCCCCCATCCAATCGCTCGTCTCTTCTTACGAAAAGATCACTACAGACAGTGGGCTGATCTCAGCGCTGTCCACTTTCGGTAAGACAAGGGGTGCTGCAGCCAAGCGTATCAAAATGAGACCAAGAAAAGGCTTGCAAACAAGCACGCAGATTGGAGTCCAGCCTACAGCTGTGGCTCGTCGGAAGACACCACTTGGGGGCAGACGGGCACTGATCACTGGGCGGCATTTTGCATAATAGGTCCCCTTTAAAATTTGAGTGGGGCAGGGCCCACATGCTGGCTCACTGAAATGGCTGGAACAGACATACACCCACTAAATAAACCGTCTGGACCATAGTTCATTTGATCAGTTACACCTCTATTTGGACTGTAAAATGGCTGTTGATATGGGTAGAGGCTAGATCCGATCAACACAACGGACACCTAACCCTAACCATTCGATACCTGTGCCTAAACTTAACCGTCCAAACTAAGCCTAACCTCAAGATGCTCCGGTATCCCCAAGTCATCCTGCTTTCCACAAATATGACACCACTTAATTTTCATGGCTGCCTAGCCATGCCGTAGCGTTTACGTTAGCCCAATATTGCTAGCTTATAGCAAGGAGTGTGGCTAATTAGATGGTAGACTCGCCAGCCAATGAGGGGGCTCATCACGAGTGCTTCGCCAACCAATCAGGTAGCGGTATTGCCCTGCCTTCCCCTACCATCCTAGGTTTCGCAAATTCGCTTGCGGCGCGGAGCATTGCGGCCATCGCGCGACTCTTCAAACAGTTCAGAGTCGGATGATACAGAAAAAGTGCAGAAAAAAAAAAAAAAAAAGTTCTGCAGAAAAAGCTCGTTTTCTCTGTTTATTGGTCAAAATCAGGTGTTTTTGCTGAAACCACCCTATGTTCTACGGCCGATTTCTAAACACTCAAAGAGGCTAGAAACAAACTTTCTTTTTCTGATGAAAGAAGAGAGTCTAAAGTTTTGGTAGATATGTTCAATGTTTATGTAGTCCGAAAAAGTCAATATTTGGTGGGTCTTCAAAGTTCAGCGAAAATGCCCCAAAAGTCTGGCAGTGTGGAGCTCTCCGCTCTGAACATGGCTGGCAGTCAAAGAGTTAAATTAGATGATACAGTGGATAAGTCCAGGTAGGCTATATTATATGTAGCCTATTATACAGTATGTACAATGTAGGCTCTCTCATATTTTGATGTGCATATTTATAGTGCGTACAATTTGGATTCAACTCTTTTACGTATGTGTGTGTGTGTGTGTGTGTGTGTGTGAGTGTATAGCGAGATCTTCACCTGCTAATAAAAGATCTGAGGAATTATCCAGATCGTTTCCAGGTTTACCTCAGGATGTCCAGGGTGGTCCATTTTGATTCGCTGCTAGCAATACTGGAACCACACATCATAAAGAAGGCCACCAATTACCGGCCCAGGGGCGTGCGGGGGATATCCCTTATTTTCGGAAAAAATCCCTTATTTTCAAATCCCAATGTTGACAGGTATGGTGTGTGCGTGTGTGTGTGTGTGTGTGTGTGTGTGTGTGTGTGTGTGTGTGTGTGTGTGTGTGCGTGGGCATACCTTAGACATACTGCCAGCCGCTGTTCTGGATCAATTGGTTCGCGGTAATTGGTGGCCTTCTTTATGATGTGTGGTTCCAGTATTGCTAGCAGTGAATCAAACTGGACCACCGACATCCTGAGGTAAACCTGGAAACGATCTGGATAATTCCTCAGATCTTTTATTAGCAGGTGAAACTCCCCTTGCTGCCGACGAGTTCTGAGGATGGGGTGGATCCAATATTTCCTTTTCCTATTTTCAAGAAGTGAGAGGAGCACAAAATCATCCTCACTGCTTGAAGACTCCATGTTGCGTATTGCGAAAGGGTTAGGAGAGGAGAGGAGAGTAGGAGTGTCAACAGACCCTGAAAGTTCGCAACGTAAAAAAACGCAATGGACTCTAAAAAAACGCATCGGATCGGTGTGCAAGGTCTCGGTGCGTAACGTTTTTTTTCGGGTGACGGATTAAAAAATACGCATACGAAAACGCACGCATTGGTGTGCAAAGACCTTTACTGTCTGATTTGTAGTTGTAGTGCGTTTTTATTCTATTTATCTTCTCTTACAAATGGCAAATCAATTATAGGACCCTTTTAAAAGTGTAGCCTAGTGACGCCCGCTGGTGAGACCAGAAACCAGTCGCAGAATCGAAGGGGTGTCAACAATATCTAGTTTTCGGTTTTTTTCATAACAGGCAACTTGAAGTTATAAAGTACCCAGTCCATATAATAAAAAACAGTTTAACGATCACTAAATACTTATAATCTGTTGATTGGATTAACTGTTCTCGTTTGCCGCAGGCTACCAGTAAGTGATAATGACATGTAAACATACTTTCGTTTTAGCTTGTGTTCAAAAGCAAGAACTGTGTGTTCATCTAATTATGCGTAGTTATGTGTTTTTAGCATGTCCATGTTCTCTCAGCATGCTGTGATGTTATAAAAACACAGTTAGACGTTCCTAGCGATGTACCACTGTTAGCCGCTAGCTGTTAGCAGCGTTTGTTGTTGTGGTTTGGTCAGTCACTTTTCTCCTGTCGCATTCCCATTCGGTGCACCAACATTCAAATACTTGTGTCGTCTTGAATTTTCTTTCGATTTCAATGTATGACGCATCATTTGAAAGCTTACCATCTGTAGTTTCAGACTATGTAAATAACCGAAAAATTACTTGAGCAAATGGTTTATGATTTCACCAGCTGGCATCATGACATTGTCAGACTCATTACACACAGGTAGCTACTAGCCAACTCTCATGCATGTGACCACTGACCACTACTGTCATCATGTGAGTGACACGCCAGATCGCGAGCCCCAGATCGCTGCCTATTTTCTTTCTGGTGCGATCTGCGATCCAGCATTCAGGACCAATATCGCAGCGATATCAATATCGGATCAGGACATCCCTAATTATTAGTACCGTATTTTCCGGACTATAGGTCGCTCCGGAGTATAAGTCGCATCAGTCAAAAAATGTGTCACAAAGAGGAAAAAAACATATATAAATCGCACTGGACTATAAGTCGCATTTATTTAGAAATGTATTTCACAAAATCCAAGACCAAGAACAGACATTTAATCTGGAAAGGCAAGTTATTCAACTACACAATAGAACACAGACCAACAGGCTGAATAGGTGTATGTTAACATAACACATGAACAGTTATTCAGCTACACAATAGCATAAAGAACATACCTGGGAGGCTGAATAGGCTAAATGAACATAACAAGCCAGCGAGTCCAACCAACAAGCAAGTTACCGGTAAGCAAGTTCACCAAGCTCCCGTTAATGTTTCAGTTAGGTCATGTTCTCACATGAAAGTCCGAATCGAGACCCGGAGCAAGTGGATGAGTTCAACATTGTTGCATAAATTATTTCTCTGATTTGCGTTCTCACAGCCCTTCATGTAAACGAAGTAACATACGCAATCGAAGCAACAGACGTGTTTGTAACCGGAGCGAAACCACCCTTTTCAAGCGGAGCATCCGTTGGTTCTTTGCTGCGGGAGCGACTTCGAATGCGCGTTCTCACCGCTCCAAGCGACGCAGAGCAAAGATTTTTTTATCCTAAACTAGGGATGGACGGTTTCCAATTATTGAAACCGAAAAACCGTCAGAGAGTAAAACCGCGGTTTTCCGGTTAACCGAAAAATACAGTAAAAAAAAAAAAAAAAAAAAAAAATTTGAAAAGAGCGCCAATTTCAAATAATTGAGCCCTACTGTTACAATACACTCATGTCGAACACCATTAAAACACCGTAAGCACAGTCGCAACACATTTAGGCTACTTAGTTTCACAAATATAAGTGGAAAGGCAGACTTTTGTAAGCTACACCATACATGAAAACACATGAACACTTAACACACCAGCTCCGCTGATCCAGGGTGCACGCCTGCACGGAAGATCATCTCTTGGAACAACGTCTTCATTGAATGAACTGCTTTCTCAATATCTTGGTTCTTAGACAAAGTTTCAGCTGCTGCTCAATGTATTAAAATATTTGAATACTGCTCAATAATCACTGAAATATTAGACTTAGAATTATGCAGTGAACATACTTAAAGCTTTTCATAAAAACCACATGCCGCGAGACTGACTCGTCCTGAACTGTCGTAAGTCAATCAACAAAGAATGCCCCATCAAAATAAAAGTGCCCATGGTAGAGCTGTCAAAATAGAGCTTTCAAAATAAATGTACTAATACAGATAGAGATAAATACAGAACTACCTTTGCGTCACTAAGTGACCGCGTATCTTCTGAGACATGCGTTCTGTCATCACTTTCAGTAGCGCCTTCACACACAGTGGCGCTGTGCACAAACACTCTTGATCCGTATAGCTCTTGTTTTATTATATTGTGGTTTAGTAAATACTGCACTTGGAGTTACATTCAGTGCATGATTTGTGCTATAGAACATAAATAAAGTTTGATTGATTGATTGATATCAAATCAAATCACATTTTATTTCTATAGCGCATTTCTCACAAAAGTGACCCAATGCGCTTTACAGAGAGCAGCGAAAATGATCTTATTAAATGTAAGCGAGTAATTGTAAAAAACCTTTCCTATCTACCAATAACTGAAGGCAACTATCTTTCCCATAGAGTGATTCGTTACCCTTAAATATAATCCCAATTAGATATTAATCCTCAGTTATTCTTCACAACTGACCAAACCTCTCACTCATTGCGCGGCAGATTCAGACTGTATCATTGTTATTTTCACACACGACAAACATGTGACATGTTCCAGTTTTATTCTTATTCTATTTTATTCTTCTAAAAAAAAAAAAAAAAAAAAAAAAAAAAAAAAACGGTTTCAGACGGTTTTGATAAAAAACCGTTTCTATTTTTATAAACCGCGGTTTTCGGTTTAACCGAAAAACCGTCCATCCCTACCCTAAACTCTGTTTCAAGTGAAGCAAATGTTCTAGTGAGAACACCCGCATAATTTCTTCAGTGGTACAGGAGCAGCATATAGTTGTCACAAGCCCAGAGCGCCCTCTCGCGGCTGTAGAAGGCAATGTTTACTCCTTGGTTCATGTCAGTCAGTATGAAATTATATATATTTTGATATACAAGTTGCACCTGACTGTAAGTCGCAGGACCAGCCAAACTATGAAAAAAAGTGTGACTTATAGTCTGGAAAATACGGTACAACGGTTTTGTTGTTAGCTAATTTCTCGCCGCAGATCAAGTATATCTCTGGCCAAGCACTATTAAATTCTCTTTTTTCATCCCTTTCTTTTTTGGGATTTGGAATCCATAACTAGAGAGACTCAAGATTATTAGCTATTAATAAGCATCGCTGGCTATTAGCACTATTGACGTTCTACAAAAATAGGAAGAAAAGGCGCCGGGTAGTTAATTAACATAATTATGCCTTGACGCCTATTTTAAGCTAAGGTACACACATGAGGATTTTCAAAATCTTAACAGATTTTTTATCTGAGACAGACCCCACACATGAAGATAAAAAATATTGGATTGAACAGCCATGATCGTATTGTGTGTGTGGTGTGCACCGATTTTCCCATTTCAGCACCCCACAGACATAAAGATTATCGTTACGAGTAGACTCCAGACTCTCTAGAGTCTCGTTCCCCACGCCAGAAATCTCGCGTGAACCCATCCTTTTAATATTGCCTTTAAATGACAAAATAATTAAATTAAGATGATATAATGATTAAAGCACTTTGAGCTGCAACGTTTGCAGGAAAAGCGCTATACAAATAAAGTTATTATTATTATTATTATTATTATTATTATTATCTAACATAGTACCCTGACTGACCTGTACGAGACAACCATGTGCGACAGGGCAAATAAAGTGCCGAAGAACGAAAAGAAGAAGTCAGCTCGCTTCTTGATTGGCTACATTCCATCCACGTCACAGTCGGACTCGCGAGCAGGGTTGCCAGATGGGATTGACATTTTCCATCCTAACCACAGCCTAAAACCGCTAATTCCACCCAAAAAAACGAGCCCATCTGGCAACCCTGCTCGGAAGTTGTCGGGAGTTGCCCCCACACAAGGATTTTTGGTCGTTAGTATTGAACACGTTTGACATTAACGATTGTCGGCCCCGACAATTTTCAGAGCAGATTGTCGGGAGAGATTGACTCTTAACACACCTCACACCACAGGATAATCTTATAGGATAATCTTTAGAGCCATCCGATAATCGGGCATTTTCTGTCTTTGGTCGGAAGGGGGGAAATCGGCCCAAAATCGGCCAGATTATCTTTATGTGTGTACCCGGCTTTAGTTGACAAAATATGAACACATTTGTTTAATTCGGTGTATATGCTACACATTTTTACAATTGGAGAATGTAAGAATCACTTACAACAATGATAAGTGAAAATGTAAAAAATAAATAACTGTTGTTAATTTCCATATCATTTGTGGTCAAAGCTACAGGGAGCCACTGAAGATAGGCAAAAGAGCCGCAGGTTGCCGACCCCTGCCCTAACTGGAGCAGTTTGCTCCACACAAAAACAACTCTTCTCCTCTCCCACATGAGTAATGTGATCCCGCCATCCTATCTGGAGAAGCGGTGCCAGTGAGTGCGTTTGTTTCCTCTGCTTTAGAGCCTTCCTTTCTCTGGCTGCTGTAATCTTCCACAGTGTCTCTGAGCACGCGGCACACGCACGCCATTTCAGAACAAAACGTTGGCTCTGTATACTACGTAATCCCCTCCACTGGCCCAACACTGCTGTCCAGAGTGCTCATTTACATTTTAGGGGTTAGTAAACACATGATTCATTCAACCAAGCCACTAATAGCAACAAGTGTCATTTATTTATTGGAGCAATGCATTTTTACATTTACATTGTGGGGCGAAACTACCCAAAATACTTCTGCAAAAGGTGCGTGTGTGTCCTCATTGTAAGGTGGTAGGTAGAGAGAGCTCCTTATGCCTGCAGTCACACTTCCATTTCACCAAATGCAGAAATGATTTTTTTTTTAATCAATAGAGAATCCAAACACAACCTTCACATTTTTATTTAATACAAGGACGTGGGTTATTTGAACCAATCAAATAAATAATGACCTTTATAAGGCACGGTAAACCCAAACCATATGTGACAGCAGTTGGTGAAAGCGGGAACAAGTCGGCAACCAACCAAATGTTCAGACTTTTATTCATAAAAATTTGAATACATTTTAAATTTGAAAATCAATGACACACTCGCGAGTCAAGCCAAAACATTGCAATGCAATGGTTTCGGTGAGTAATCCCCACTACTCTACACTAACTAGGTTAGTAGTAGGGATTACTACTTACAATCCATTACATTGCAATGTTTTGGCTTGACCAGCGAGTGTGTCATTGATCTCCAATAACGTTGAAATGTATTTACAGTGAAATGTATTTATTTTCAGAATAAAGGTCTGAACATTTTGATTGGTTGCCGACTTGTTCCCGCTTTTACCAGCTGCCATGTTTTGCTTCCACCTATTCGGGCCACGTACTCTAAAGGCCTTTGGGTTGTTTTTGGGCAAGGCAAAAACAAGTACACTGGTGAGAAAGTTGCAGTGATTAGTTAACTCTACTATTTATTACCGAAGATTCGCTTTTAATTACAAATGTTTGCATCATTCAGTCCCTCCAGAAAAACTTGATTCTGCGATTGCATAATTCAATGCATGATCAACTAAATGGTGCATGATTATGCAAGGTCACATAATGGAACAAATGGTGCATATTCACCACAATAAACAATAATTCCAGAAGAACGTGATCGCATAATTCAATACATAATTAGCTAAATGGCGCATGATTATGCAAGGTCATATAATGCAAGAAATGGGGCATATTCACTGCAATAAAATAAACTTCTGCATTTTGCACCGGCCGGCAGGGGGATTTTAAATCCTCCATTTTAAACCTCCATTGGCTAAAAGCTGTAATTTTGGCTCTACAAGTGTTAACATTATGAAGTTTTAATGTTTTCAGGCGAGAAAGTAACCATATATATTACCAATGTGTCCAGTTTATATTTATATTAAATATAAACTCCCTGCATATTTCATTGCATAATCAAGGTTTTTTGCCCGCATAATCAAACGTATTGCCTTGGAGACCTTTTTGCGACCGTGTACAAATAAATCAAAAGTCATCCCCTCTACACAAGTATTGTGGTAAAACAACTGTCCTGTGATTCTTGTCCACAGATGATGACGAAAACGCAGCCGGCCCCACAGGAGATGGGGATGACGACGACGAGGATGATGATGATGACGACGATGATGAGGAGGGTTCTGAGGGTGAAGAGGTCGGTCTGTCCTATCTGATGAAGGAAGGGATCCAGGTAATGAGCCCTCCATCACTTTGCCCAGCTTCTAGAAGTATCATTAAGAGTGTAGTTTCTCTAGTAGTATCATTAGGAGTGTAGTTTCTCTAGTAGTATCATTAGGAGCGTAGTTTCTCTAGTAGTATCATTAGGAGTGTAGTTTCTCTAGTAGTATCAATAGGAGCGTAGATTCTCTAGAAATATTAAGAGTGCAGTTTCTCTAGAAGTATTAGGAGTGCAGTTTCTCTAGAACAGCGGTTCCCAACCTTTTTGGACTCACGGCCCACTTTACAAATCTACAGTATTCGCGGCCCACTCAGGCATTTTACAGATGCGTAAAAAAATGTTTTTGCGTGCACGAGCGCTCAAAACAACAACGTCATTTCACCAAAACTAGAGGGAGCGTGGCTAAAAAATAAATAGCAGTTAAACCATTAAAGCCAAGCGGCGGTGTTTTATATAGCAGGTGATCAAATACCAAGATCGTAAATGTTGTACGTGTTCAATATTTACAACCAAACATCCTTATGTGTGTGGGCAACTCCCGACTAGGGTTGCCAGATGGGCTCTGGTTTTTTTGGTGGAATTAGCGGTTTTAGACTGTGGTTAGGGTGGAAAATGTCGATCCCATCTGGCAACCCTGTTCGCGAGTCCGATTGTAACGGGGATGGAATGTAGTATCAAGAAGCGAGCTGACTTCTTCTTTTCGGATGGAAATATCGGCACACACCACACACAATACGATCAAGACTGTTCAATCCAAGATTTTTTATCTTTTTAAAATTAAAACGTTTTTGTAACAAAAAATGTCAATAAAAAAAAATGTTGCCCATGATTTGGCGGCCCACTTGCAGTACTCTTGCGGACCACCAGAGGGCCGCGGCCCATAGGTTTGGAACCGCTGCTCTAGAAGTATTAGGAGTGCGGTTTCTCCAGAAATATTAGGAGTGTAGTTTCTCTAGAAGTATCATTAGGAGTGTAGATTCTCTAGAAGTATTAGGAGTGCAGATTAGGAGACTCTTCAACTCTCAGATGAAAAGCATGTAATGCAGATTTCTTCCATTGGACGCTTAATCTTTTAATGTTTCTGTGGAACCTCAAAATTGTACCAGTCAAAAGTTTGGACACCTTCACATTCAATGTTTTTTTATTTTTCATTCTTTTCTACATTGCAGATTAATACTCAAGACATCAAAACTATGAAATAACACATTTGGAACTATGTAGTAAACAAAAAAGTGTTAAACTAACCAGAATAGGTTTTAGATTTTAGATTCTTCAAAGTAGCCACCTTTTGCTTTTTATTGGTTTTCTCCCACATATTCTAGAGAAGAGAATGCTGGGCAGTGTTCAGTTTTCTTTTTCATTGACACACACACACCAAGCTGATTGAGAGAATGCCAAGAGTGTGCTAAGCTGTCATCAAAGCTAAAGGTGGCTACTTTGCAGAATCTAAAATATAAAACATATTCTGGTTTGTTTTAGGGCTGCCACAAACGATTATTTTCATAGTCGACTAGTCACCGATTATTTTAACGATTAGTCGACTAATCGGATCATAAATTACAGCTTATCGCACAATTACTCAATCGCTCTTATTTAGCTATCATCTTCTAAATCAGCTTCTAAATTTAGCTTGAAGTTGTTAGTTGTTGTTGTAGGCATGTGCTAACTAAAAATAAAGACAATTAAAATGATTGTTCACTCAAAAATAGATATTTTAATGAACTTTGCAGATTTATTTCTGGCATCACTTGCATGTAATGTAATGTAAAGAGTAGTAGAGGGTGCAAACTGCTGAGTAAAATGAGGTAGGCTAGGCACTAGGCAACCAAAAGAATACAAAAACAAAAATAAATACTTGTACAGAGTACAAAAGTTTTGCTTTGCTTCACTCATCTCATAGTAGAACGCGCCTTCTTAGCACTGTAACGTTAAGACAACATTTTTAGCTATTTGATAAGTATCGCTTTGATGACAACGTTACAGCACATAACGTAAAATAATGTAAGAAGGCTTTTAACGTAACGATATCGTTAGCCAATAACAAGCTAACTAGCTTACCGAGACGAGCCATCGTCTTCCTCGTCATCTGCCACAACGTGCTTCCTTTTTAGATGCTCGCGCATCATAGACGTGCTGCCATGATAAGCGAGTTCAGCTTTGCAAATTTTACATTTTACATTCTTTTTTTCAACGTTGTGGTTGAAATGCTCCCACACTTTAGAGGTACGAGGACAGGAAGACATTTCTCTGTTTGTTTTTCCGGGGAAGTCACGTGTGCCACGGATGACCGACACTGCGCGTACATCAAAGACACTGGGAGACGCTAGCCAGTGGCAGCTTCAGGGAAGAAAAACGAATGCTTATCGAATGAAATGAATGGTCTTTATTGTCATTGATATAGTACAGGTACCAAACAACGACATTTGGGAGGGGGGGCTCCCCTGGTGCTAGAAAAAAATAAAATAAAAAAAAACGCTTATTTCAGCTCCAAAAAAACATGCGACGACGTCGATTACCAAATATGTCGGCGACGATTTTGGTAATCGACGTCGTCGCGACTAGTCGACTAATCGTGGCAGCCCTAGTTTGTTTAACACTTAATTACTATAAATTCCATATGTGTTCTTCCATAGTTTTGAAGTCTTCAGTATTAATCTACAATGTAGAAAATAATAAAACAAATTAAGAAAACCATGAATGAGAAGGTGTGTCCAAACGTTTGACTGCTACTGTTTATATTTGTATTTATTTTTTTAACCCAAAATGGAGTTCCATTGTCTTATTGGACGTGTTAACTTGTGATAATGAACGCATGAGTCTTCACTAGAGGAGGCTATTTCAAATACAGCCATAGTTTACCTGTCAATGCATGTTTGTTGTGCATCTCTCGCACTGTTTCCAGTGTGTACTCTTGATTGACATCCACTCTTTTGACCCAGGATGAGGAAGACGATGATGACTATGTTGAAGAGGAAGAGGAGGATGGAGGTAAATATTTTCCACTTTTGATGTATTGAGACACTCAAGTGTTTTCTTGCTACTCTTCTCTGGTATTATAGCCTTCATATTATTATTGCCTGTAATCACACACTACAGAAAAAAATATTTGTGGGGAGCCTGGCCCTAGGGCACCACACTGTGTTAATTTGGGCCTGCTCAGTGGTAGTTTTACCTGCCATGACCCACCACCGCTCAGTTTCCAAACAAACCTGTGTGTCACATGAGCCTTAACAGAGCCAACCAGAACCAAGGATCAACAACGAAAATGTTCACAATGCTGATTATACTGTCTGTCTTTCATTTGATTGTCTTAAATGTACATGAATGTGTCTGCCACAGATGAGGATGGAGCAGCAGTCCAGGGAGAGAAGAGAAAGAGGGACCCAGAGGACGAGGGAGATGATGATGACGACGAAGATGATGACTAGCCCTCCTCCTCCTCCGCCATCACCCTACCACAGTGTGAAGATGATGACTAGCCCTCCTCCTCCTCCTCCTTCTCCACCACCCTACCACAGAGTAGGGGATCCAGAACTAAGCTATAGAACAACAGAAACGGGAAATTATTTTGGAAAGTCTATTTTTTATTTTCTTCATTGTATATGATAGATATCACTGTAGAATAAAAATTGTTTGTACATGTTACATGCACAAAAGGATAGCGAGGTTTTTGTCTTCAGGTCGTTCCAAAATGTACGACGGAAGTGTGGATGTGAGTGTCTCTTTATGTCCATTTCGGTGATTATTAACACTTGGCTCAATGTTCTGGTTGCATGTAGTGGCAAGTTTGACCCTTTTACAAGTGTGCCGGACATGGTGATGTTTCCTATACCATGTCCACCCTTTAAAAATACCTATTGTAAAAGCACCCGTCAAGCTAGGTGAAAGTGTAGACCCTAGACTCCACCCTTGTGATGCCCTTTGACCTTAGCTGTCGAGAGAAAATCCCCGTTCATGTGTGGTTGGCTTGTAGTAAGGTTTATTTGTAGACGAGTGGCCAACAGTTAACAGTGATCAGGGCAGATGGCATAATTTCTGGTTGCCCTCTTTTCCGATGTCTTTCAAATCTGCAACCATGTATCTGTGTCGTCTTGTTAGGGGTTGCAGTTTTCTATCCCAGTACTTGTGTTTTAGGACATAGGTTGCAATACCGTTTTTCCCAATCATGTTGTCATTGATTCACTTTTTATTACGCCATCAAATCCAGCAGATTATTTTCTATAAGTATTGTCCTGTGGCTCAGATGAGTTTTGTAGTTTTCAGGTATCTTTTACTCCTCAAGTTAAACCCCCAGGGGGTTTGAAGACATTAATTTGAAGGCTACGCTGAGTTTATTTTGGACCAGTTTGTGGACATGCTCAGGTGGTCCTGATCTCTCAGAAGGTTCTGACCATATCTGGAAAAACAGTTGGTCATCATCAAATCTCTCCTGAATCCAACTCAGTTCTAACTACACCTTCTGTCAAATCCAATGTTGTTTTGCAGGGTTTTTTCATTTGGGTTTGTGTTATGGTTTTACTAAGCAAGAATTTTAAACTTGTTTTGTATGACAATATGTAAATAGATCTTGTTTCATCTTTCTTTTCGATGTAGTATTGGCTTTTTTGTCTTTTTAAACTTGCAATATTGCTGTTTTTGTTTTGTTTTTTTAAATACATAGCACCGGTCAGGATGTAAAGATTCAGACTCAATATGGTTTTACTTTTTTTGTCCTCTGCTGTTGAGAAAGTAGTGTTTGCGTTTGTGCTGTCATTTCTGAAAAGTGTTTTTAAATAATAATAAAAAAAAGATAATTGAATTCTGTGAACCAACATCTGTGATATTATTGAATTACGAGTGAGGTAATGCTGCTGTCTAGACTAGATCTTTGTTTTGGAAGAAAACAAAAAGAACAGCTGTCTGGGGATGTTCTTCAGATACTGTACTGAAATATATGGAATACATGTACCGGTAGTATTTTTCCCGCCACCTTAATGTTTTTTCTTTTAAAACAAGCGATAAAAACAATGATGATGGTCACAGCCGAGTCTTGGGGTGCATTCCAGGTAGACCTTCTGAGTGGGCAACAGCCAATGGTTGCATGTCACATCGTTGTCGTCTGTGCAGACAGGAAGTCAGATTACTACTACATCCAGCCGGTGTGGGATAGGTCGGCGACTGCGATGTAGTCCACCTGGGCCGGGTTCCATTCCAGAACGTCGTTCCCTCCAATCTACTCTGGTTCTCTCTTCTTCTCAGATCTGAGAGGACTGGATGGGTGTAAGTTGCACAGTTAGGACCATGTTAAACCTACCCAGCTACTGTGAATGAAGGCAGATTGGGGGGAACAACTTTCCTCAATGGAACTATATGTGACACCGTTTCATGAAAAGGTCCTCATGTCGGGAATTGTGAAACCTTGCAATCGAACCAAACAAGTCCTTGGACGAAAATTGAAGCGATCCCACTCGATCATAACCAGAGCTGCCAAGTCTCACGCAATCGCTGTGAGACTCACGCATTTCAACCAGTTCTCACGCTCTCACGCCGCACCTGTATTTCTCACGGCGAGAAATAACAATTGTTTTACGGGACTTTTATTTTTTAAATTCCTTGAAAGAAAGCTACCGAACATGAGTTTCGTGGCATCTTTCTGCACGAGCCTTAACTTGAGTCTGCAATCGAAGCGGCAGGCGAGCGCTGATGGAAGAACCTGTGTTCACGCGAGCTGCAAGAACGTAGCAAGCAGTGTTGCCAGATTAGGCTACTTTTGGTCACACTGGACGGGTGGATTCGGCAGCTTTTAGACCGGTTGGGCTGGACATTGTCAATTCCGTCTGGCAACCGTGGTAGCAAAATATGTGCATACATTACAACATCGTATCTGGTAGCCTACTGGACTGGGTTGCACCAATTTGGCGTAAGTCATTAGTAAATGCAGTAGTCTTCATGTATTTCTGAGCCCACTGTCATGCTGCAAAGAATACCTCTGTGTCATTGGCTGCTATAGGCATAAAAGGAGAGAAACTCATGGTGTGGCCCCCATCTTCCCCTGACCTCAACCCTATTGAGAACCTTTGGAGCATCCTCAAGCAAAATATATATGAGGGTGGGAGGCAGTTCACATCAAAACAGCAGCTCTGGGAGGCTATTCTGGCATCCTGCAAAGAAATTCAAGCAGAAACTGTCCAAAAACTCACAAGTTCAATGGATGCAAGAATTGTGAAGGTGATATCAAAGAAGGGGTCCTATGTTAACATGTAACTTGACCTGTTAAGATGTTTTTGTTTGAAATAGCTTTTGATTTCAGTAAATATGACCTCCTAATATGACCTCCTAACCCTAAATTCATCAAATTACAATTTTTAGTTCTTTACAACCTATAAAATGTTTTGAAACTCTGTTGTGCATAATAATTTGGAACAGTGCATTTTGAGTTTTTTATTTAAAAAAAAAATACTGTTATCATTGGGAGGTTTGTTCAATAAAATTTGAATTATACTCTAACGGTTGATGACTTGAAAATTATACTGATTGTAATTTGCATCGACTATTTAGGAAAATCTGAGAAAAATATCATTTGCATAATAATTTGGAACTCAGTGTATATAAGATGATGACCAAGGGTCTTTCTGCTGCTGACCAAGGGGCTGAGTCCTGTTGATGGGCCCAATTTTCTTTTACTCTGTAGGCTACTGTATTTGTTTATTAAGATTTCATAAATATGATATATTGTCAGAATTTTTGTCTTGTTTTTTTTTCCAGAATTTTTGTCTTGTTTTATAAAATGTTAATTATTTTCATTTCTTGTGCTGGTTTATTATGAACAACATGTAAAATTGCAGGAAACTAGCACAAATAATTGGGTGGGAGAGAGGGGACGCCACTGCCAAAATGTGCACAGTTTTGGGTCGCTCCACCGCCCAAAAAATCTCACTCCAAACTTTTGGTGAAACTTGGCAGCCCTGGAGGCTATTCCACGAACGTTAGACTACCAGATACGATGTTGTAATGTATGTGTTACGGTACATGTGGGAAAACTAGGGTTAGGGTTAGGTGCTAGGGTGTTAGGGTTAAGGTTAGGGTTAGGGTTAGGGATAGGATTAGGGTTAGACATGCCAGCATGTACCAAGTCAACGTAGCACCAACCCTAGTTTTCCCACATGTACAGTATTCCCACATGTACCATAACATATGCACATATTTTGCTACCACGGTTGCCAGACGGAATTGACAATGTCCAGCCCAACCAGTCTAAAAGCTGCCAAATCCACCCGTCTAGTGTGACCAAAAGTACCCCAATCTGGCAACACTGCTTGTTCCTGCAGCTCGCGTGAACACAGGTTCTTCCATCAGCGCTCGCCTGCCGCTTCGATTGCAGACTCAAGTTAACGCGCGTGCAGAAAGATGCCACGAAACTCATGTCCGGTAGCTTTCTTTCAAGGAATTTCAAAAATAAAAGTCCCGTAAAACAATTGTTATTTCTCGCCGTGAGAAATAGAGGTGCGGCGTGAGAGCGTGAGAACTGGTTGAAATGCGTGAGTCTCACGGCCAAAGCGTGAGACTTGGCAGTTCTGCGTACACAAGTTATGGTGTGTGTGTGAGAACTGGAGAACAAACCTTCGTCCCTGCCTGTGTCACTTAAAGTAGACAACCTTGTAGTCACAGATAAAAGTCTGATGGCTGACATTTTTAACCGTCACTTTACAAAGTCTGGTCTTGTTTTAGGTCCTCCTAACCCCTCTCCTATTCCAACGAGCCCTTTGCCTCCAAGCCCCACTCCCCTGCTACACTCACCCTCCAGCCCTGTTTGCCCTCCTAGCCCCCACCCCCACGCTCACAGTTTTTCCCTCAGGCCTGTCTCAGTAGGTGAGGTCCTTAAGGAACTGACCTCTCTGGACCCCAAAAAAGCTGCCGGGTCAGACGAGCTGGCGGCGTTCTTTATTAAAACCGCCGCCCCCATCATCGCAGCCCCCCTAACAGACCTGTTGAACCTCTCCTTCATTCAGCCAGTTTACCTGCCGAGTGGAAAGAAGCGATTGTGCTCCCACTGTTTAAAGGTGGTGAGAAGGCTGACCCAAATTGTTATAGGCCCATTTCCATCCTGTCCTGTCAATAACTGCCAAGTTATTTGAGAAACGTATCAACAAACAACTCACTACTCATCTGCATGTACCGGTATATAACTTACTTTCTGGGGTGCAGTCTGGCTTTCGCGCAGGGTACGGTTGTGTTCCAGCAACCCTAAAGGTACTCAACGACATCACTTCTGCGTTGGATGCTAAGCAGCACTGTGTGGCAATATTTATTGATTTGGCAAAGACTTTTGACACCGTTGACCATCCCACTCTACTGAACAGACTGAGCAGCATCAGGGTTACTAACCACTCACTAACCTGGTTTTCCCACTTCCTCTCTCACCGGGTGCAACGTGTGAGGTTTGAAAACCTTCTCTCTCACCCCCTCCCAGTCACCAAGGGTGTCCCTCAAGGTTCCATACTTGGTCCCACTCTGTTCTCTATATACATCAACAATATCCCCCTGGCTGCTGGAAATTCACTCATTCACTTATTCACATATGCTGACGACACTATTCTCTATGCCACTGGTCCCTCCCCTGACACTGTACTAACAAGTCTCCAGGATAGCTTCCTCCAGATCCAACAGGCCTTCACCCACCTCAAACTGTCCCTTAACACTTCCAAGACCAAGGTCATGTGGTTCAACCGTAAAGGCACCACACCCCCCCCAGCCCCCATCATTACCACCTGTGAGGGAGCTATCCTGGAGCAGGTCACGGTGTATAAATACCTGGGAATTTGGTTAGACAGCTCACTATCTTTCTCACACCACATCTCAAAACTACAGACCAAGATTAAGGCCAAACTTAGCTTTCTCTATAGAAACCGTCACTCCTTCACTTCTTCTGCTAAACTCACCCTCATTCAAATGACCATTCTCCCCATGCTCGACTACGGCGACACAATCTACAGGTCTGCATGCAAAGGTACACTCTCCACGCTCGACACACTATCACTCCGCCATCCGGTTCGCCACTAACGCCCCCTACAGTACCCACCACTGCACTCTTTACTCCCTGGTCAACTGGCCCTCCCTTCACACCCGCCGTCACTTGCACTGGCTCACCCTCATCTACAAAACCCTCCTCCACCTATCACCCCCCTATCTGTGTCTCCTGCTTCACCCTCTGCCTGTCACTCGCAACACCCGATCCTCACTCCACATCCAACTAAAAATGTCAAAATCCACCACTTCCCTTGGCCGTGCATCATTCCAGTTTGCTGCCCCCTATGACTGGAATGCTCTGCAAAAAACCCTCAAACTGGACAAACTCATCTCCCTCTCTGCCTTCAGACTCACTATTTCAGACACCCTCACTGATTCCTGCACATGCTTCTCTTCTCTGTAGGGCAGCACTTGTATCACTCCCATTACACACCCCCTCTGTGCACCTGCACTTGTTTTTATGCCCCCATACGCTCATGTCTGCTCATTCTCTGCTTTTAAGCTTTTCTGTGTTAATGTTAATGCTGTTTTCTAATGTTTGTTGGCCTGTTTCGTAAGTGCTTATTGTTGTTGTTGTATTTGGTGGCTGTGTCTCAGTGGTTACTGTTGTATCGTATTTATGTTTGCTTGACTGTGTCTCAGTGTGTATTGTTGTATTGGTTTGTTTACTGGCTGTCTTAGTGTCCATGTTGTATCGCTGTGTTGATTGGTCGTGTCCCAGCGCTTATTGTTGTATTATTGTCTTTTTCCTGACTGTGTATCAGTGCTTATTGCTGTATTGTTGTGTTTGCTTGGCTGTGTCCCAGTGCGTTTTGTTGTATTGTATTGTCTTGTGTTGCCTGTCTGCATTTTGTGCTTACTGTTGTGTTCTATTCTTGATGTCTGTTAGTGCTTTTGTTGTATTGTTTGTGTTACATGCATGTGTTTAATGCTTATTGTTGTTTTGTGGCATCTCATTTAATTGTCGATTTAATTGTGGTTTTAAGTGCTTGTTTGTTTTTAACATGTTTTATCTTTCAGCCCTTCTCCCTTTTCCCCTTATGAGGCAGGCCGGCATTGTACATAAGAATGTTGTTCTTAATTGTCTCGCCTGGTAAAATAAAGACAACGTTATTCTTTTCTTACCATTCTATTATGCTCAATTGTATGCACACATGGCAATAACAAATCATGAATCTTGAATTATTATTATTATAATTTAGCAATTTAAACATGTCAGCCCTGCAAGTTTGTTTCCTGGGCTGACAACCCCACTGACAGATGACAGGTAGATAATGACAGGTAGTGTAATGGGGGAGTGATTGTCTTGAGGGAGTGGTTGGGGTGGAGTTAACCAGCTAATCCCACCCATTACCTACCTACCTACCTACCTACCTACGCGGATGGTAGCTTAGCATTGGCGCGGCTATATGACGTCATCAGTGGTGAACAAAGCGCGGACCCACAGGCCGTCCATATAATCGCCGGAGACTTTAATCATGCTGACCTGAAGGTAGTACTACCCAAGTTCTATCAGCATGTTAAATGTGCAACAAGAGGAGAAAAAACACTGGATAAGGTATACACCAACATCAAGCTTGCTTACAAGGCTAGACCGCTAGCTCATCTAGGCATGTCTGACCATGTGTCAATCCTCCTGATCCCAGCCTACACTACCATGAGGAAAAGTGCTCCCATCACCACTAAGACTGTCAGAACCTGGCCAGCAGGGTCCGCTCCACTGCAGATCTGCCTGAATGACACCTCATGGCAGGAATATGAGCATGAGGACCTGGAACAGTTCACGTCGTCGGTTCTGAACCACATAGTGAACTGCACCAACTCAGTCACCGTGGACAAACGGGTCCGGGTCTACCCCAACACGAAGCCATGGATGACTGGGAAGGTCCAAAAACTGATCAATGAGAGGGACATCGCCTTCGCAGGGAAGGGCACACTGCTGTACAGCACCACCAGGGCTAATCTAAAGCGCGGCATCCGGGAGGCCAAGGCAGACCACAGAGAGAAGATTGAGGAATGCTTCCTGAGCAACGACTCCAGGCGGGTGTGGCAGGGGGTTCAGCACATGACAAACTTCAGAGCCAACAGGCTCACAGCCGCAGAGGACGACCCCCTGCTGGCGGAAAAGCTGAACTCCTTCTACGCCCGGTTCGACGAGGGGTGAACGGAGGTAACCACAACACAAACACCACTCTCTCCAGCTCTCAGCAGCCTCACCCTCACAGAGCATGAAGTGAGACGCGTGCTGAAGGCGGTGGACCCCAGGAAAGCCTCAGGGCCGGATGGCGTCCTGGGACGGGTGCTGAGGGACTGCGCCGACCAGCTGGCCGGGGTTTTCACCAACATCTTCAACCAGTCCCTGTCCCAGGCCACCATCCCACCCTGCCTGAAAACCTCAACTATCATCCCAGTCCCGAAGAAAAGCACGGTGAGCTGCCTAAACGACTACCGCCCGGTGGCACTCACACCAATCATCATGAAGTGCTTCGAGAAACTAGTCCGGGCCCACATAGTCACACGCCTCCCGCCCAACCTGGATCCATACCAGTTCGCCTACAGAGCCCACAGGTCCACAGAGGACGCCATCGCGACGACTCTCCACTCCACTCTATCCCACCTGGAGAGGGGAAACAGCTACGCGAGACTGCTCTTTGTGGACTTCAGCTCTGCCTTCAACATCATCCTTCCAGACAGGCTAGTGACCAAACTACTAGACCTGGGACTATCACACTCTATATGTGCATGGATCAAGGACTTCCTGTCCGACCGCCCCCAGAGGGTGCGGGTGGGCTCCCACACCTCCACAGCCCTCAGACTCAGCACTGGGTCCCCCCAGGGCTGCGTGCTAAGCCCCATCCTCTACAACCTCTACACCTACGACTTCACCCCCGTCCACCCCAGCAACTCCATCGTAAAGTTTGCAGACGACACCACCGTGGTGGGCTGCATCTCGGGGGGGGACGAGGCGGCGTACAGGGATGAGGTAGAGCAGCTGAGCAAGCTGTGCAAGGTTAACAACCTGCTGCTGAACCAGTCAAAGACCCAGGAAATCATCGTGGACTTCAGGAGGAAAAAATCTGAGATCCAGCCCCTGCTCATCGACGGAGAGAGCGTGGAGAGAGTCTCAACCCTCCGATTCCTGGGGGTGCACATACAGGATGACCTGTCCTGGAAGAACAACACAGAAGCCATCATCAAGAAGGCACAACAGCGGCTCTTCTTCCTGAGAGTCCTCAGGAAGGACCACAACAAGCAGGAGATACTGGTGGCCTTCTACCGCTGCGCAGTGGAGAGCATCCTCACCTACTGCATCTGCAACTGGTTCTCCAGCTGCACAGCCGCAGAGAGAAATGCGCTACAGAGAGTCGTGAGAACAGCCCAGAAGATCACCGGCGCCCCCCTCCCCTCTCTGGAAGAGCTGTACAACACACGCTGCCTCAGGAAGGCCTCCAAGATCTCCAGAGACCCATCCCACCCTGGGTACGAACACTTTGCCCGGCTGCCCTCGAACAGGCGGTACAGGACCATGGCCGCAAGGACAAACAGACTGAAGCTCAGCTTCTACCCCAGGGCCATCCAGGCCCTGAACACAGCAAAGACCTAGGTTCTGGGCCCTGGACAGTCTGGACGGATTGATGGCAGCTGCTGGATTGAAAAATCAGGTGTAGTGCTGAGGCACAAATGTGTACATTTCAAGCCTGCAAACTGCGACACTTTAAATGAATGTGCAATAACACTATGTGCAATATGACAACCCTAGGGTACATAAGGTTGCAGAGAAATAGGAAATGTTAGAATAGGTATAGCATAGCATAGAGTACAGCACAGTGTTTTATATGTACAGTATAGTATAGTATAGTGGATAGTGTACATAGCCTTTATTTATGTAAACCAGCTCCTTTCCCTTCTTGTTTTTTTTCTTGTTTTTTTCTTTCCTAGCACCAGGGGAGCCACCCCTCCCAAATGTCGTTGTTTGGTACCTGTACTATAGCAATGACAATAAAGACCATTCATTCATTCATTCATACCTGTGAAAAAAGGCTGTGAATACTTTGAGGGCGGATTTCTCAACATCAACATTCATTATGCATGACTTCAACTTGTTTCAGATTTCAATGTATGACACATCATTTGAAAGCTTACAATCTACCCTTTCATAATCTGGAGAAATTACATTGCCAGACATGCAGACGTTTTCACCAAACCATGTCACATATGCTTCAACTCCTCAATCCTACGACATCACCTATGGGTGTATCTCAATAGCCTTAAGTCGCTCTCATCCTGTTCATCTTCATTTATCAGAAAGAAATGGAAAGGTGAAAGAGCAGTTTCTCATTGAACAACCTCCATATTCCCTTCACCTATCCTGTGTTTTGAGATTATTGCAGATGAAGATTAGAAGAGAAACCTACCTAAAACTGAGACAGAGGCTGTTTCTCAATTGTTAGAAGCCTGATTCCTTGAGGCTTCTGCCTTTCACTTTCTGGAGCAGAAGATCGAGGTTCTCGTTAGATATTGGGTTAGGGTCAGAATCAGAGAATCAGAATCTCTTATTACATCCTAATGTACGAGTAGTATACAAGAGTAAAATTATTTGGCTTTGGTTCCTCAACATTAACATTGCAAGATCAAGATACAGATCACAATAATAAACTACAGTAGTAATACGTAATATAGTAAGAAATAATAAAGTGATAAGTGTAAGGAATTGTGTTCTAACAACAGAACAGCCGCTATCCCAACTCATTGTTTGAGCTGCAACCGGTGGGGACTCGGAGCCAAGGCATTTGATACGTTCAGTAGTTCCTATTTTAACCACTTGGCGGTGCTGAAGACTGTATAATATGTAATGCAAGCTCAGCAGTCTTATCTCCCTTTGACATTATTGGTCTCATTTCATGACAACAGACAGACAATTATGTAATATGACAGGCAATATGACAAAAGAAGGTCTCATTTTTTTCTAAGACTTTTGAGTCTTGTAACAATTGTTTAGGAAATTTGCTGTTTTGTTTTGGTAATGGGTCTCGATTTACTGGTTTGATATTCCAATGATGTGATGAATTTGAATTACATCACTAACTCCAGAGGACTGAAGCATACACATAATAACATGTCTCGGGTTTAGAGCATAGACAGGACGTGGCATTCCCCAAAACATGTTTGTGTTTTGATAAATGTACAGGTTTGGCATTCAGCAGACACCTTTATCCAAAGCAACTTACAACAAATACATACATGTCTAAGTAAGTGAATCATCTATCACACAGTCATCGCAAGAAAAAGTAATCTGTTCGGGCCAGAGGCCATTGGCAGTTAAAAATGCTAGAGGAAGGAATTACGTTTTATTTGTATTATTCTTTATATACTGTATATATATATATATATATAGGGTTAGGGATAGGAGAGAAACTATACATGGGGGGTAGAGGGGACGGAGAGGTTTCAGGAGGGACAGTTAAGGTGTAGCCTGAAGAGATGGTTCTTCAGGAGGGACAGTTAAGGTGTAGTCTGAAGAGATGGAGGTCTTCAGTCTACGGTGGTAAATAGGGAGTGACTCTACAGTCCTGACAGCATAAATCCAGATGTAGTCTGGTTGCAGTCGTCCAAAGGGGTTTCAAAGGGTAAAAGCATGAACAACTTGATTGTGTAATACTATCACTGCACAACTATCACTGCTGCTATCATCCCATGGACCTCTTTAATAGCGTGGCTCTGATCCGTCTCAATGCCACTTCACATCCTGTCCATCCACCTCAGCACAACAAAGGCAGGTCAATGGGAACAACCCCCCACCTGAGCCAGCACCCGAGAGTGTAGAAGTGAGGCTGGCAGAGTGACACACAGCGCTGCTCAGCTTAAAGACTCCCCTCGTAAAAAAGATGAGAGACCCCCCTCCCCCAAATCACCAGCACATACGCACACACACACACACACACACACACACACACACACACACACACTCCAGCTGAGGGAATCATCATCAGGGAACTCACCCCGCCTTTGAATGCTTTCCAGAGTCACACACACACAAAAAACGGCTGTCAAGTTTGTCTGTAACATCTGCTGCCTTCCGCCCCCCACCCCGGCCCCCACCCCAGCCATGTAGCCCCATCCACACTGAGACATCAGTGATCTGAATAGTGGTTCCACTGTAACAGACAGCCCCACAGGCCAGAGAACCACATGACCCGCGTGACCACCAAGATGACTTCAATGCCCCCCTATAATCAGGGTGGTCCCACAGCACCCTCCTACCCGTCTGTGTGGACGTCATGCCCCCTGCTTTGAGGCCACACAGGCCTGCCGCAGTGAAGGGACACAAAGCACCCCATTTAGGGCTACGCTGGAGGAGGGAGGCTAGGAAGGGCGTTATTACTCATGGAAAGGATGGATGACCCTGAATGAAAGGATGGATGACACTGAATGACTGGATGAAAGGATGGATGACACTGAATGACTGAATGAAAGGATGGATGACACTGAATGACTGAATGAACGGATGGATGACACTGAATGAAAGGATGGATGACCCTGAATGACTGAATGAAAGGATGAAAGGATGGATGACATGGAATGAAAGGATGAAAGGATGGATGACATGGAATGAAAGGATGAAAGGATGGATGACACTGAATGATTGCAGATTGTTTGAAGTGATGAAGGGGATCATGTGTACTGGCTGCATGCAGGTTGGGCACATTCAGATATTTATGATATACATTGAATTTAAAGTATAATAAACAGACACTTTGGTTATGGTCAATAAATGTTTTTGTTTCGTTTTATGCTAATTTCAGTTATTTGCTCAATTTTCACTTAACAAAAACTCAAAACTGATAGCACTGATGAGCAAAACTCATTTTCATTGAAAGCATCTGTCAAATTGGGATAGCAAAATAGTGAATAACATAAAATACTGAATAGTTGTAATAGTACAATAAATCCAATTATTCATATTTATAAACAAAACATGAACTTCCTGTATGCAATGTAAGGGTGTGGCAGGGCTTCCACTTAACCCTATTACCATTGAAGAAGTCCTCAGACTTTGTGACAAAACATTTACAGCACTAGCTATGTGAATAATGTAGCATTGGTCTAAAACCTTACCTTTTACAAAACTTTATGTGACCATAGACACTACCGTAATGCAGTGAAGCGTCTGTAGTTCGGCTGATGATGGATACTGTGGATGGTAGTCTCTGACACATCTGTAGGACAGTTGTTTTGGAGTTTTTCTTAATTATGGTGAGGAGTTATGGTCACCCACTGTGGAAGTCTTCCTCGGTTCACCAGTGCTTTCTTTCTTTTCAATGATGCTCCAAGTTGTTTTTGGTAAGTCTAAGGTTTTACCTGTTATATGTTTCTGCTTGATATTTGGGGATATTTCAGCCTCATAATGGCATTCCATTGATGTCTCTTTGGTCCTCATGTTGAGAGTCATCAATAGCAAACTTCAAAGGCAAATCCAAAGTCTAGAATCAATACTAGACATTAACAGCTCTGGGATGCCTCTTGTCCAATCAAATTACTTGGTCGGAACTAACTGTTGTATAATAGACATGAACAGCTCTCTTATGACTGTTACAGATGATGTGACAGAACACACCTGTCCCTGAAATAGGGGAACTAACAGAACCAGTCAAACGTTTCTACACAACTTCTCATTCAATGGTTTTATTTATTTTTGTATTATTTTCTACATTATAGATGAATACTGAAGACATCAGAACACATATGGAATTTTGTAGTAAACAAACCAGAGTATGTTTTATATTTTAGCCACCTTCAGCTTTGCACACTCTTGGCATTCACTCAATCAGCTTAGTGTGTGTGTGTGTGTGTGTGTGTGTGTGTGTGTGTGTGTGTGTGTGTGTGTGTGTGTGTGTGTGTGTGTGTGTGTGTATGTGTCAGTGGAAAAGGAAACTGTGAACACCGCCCAGCATTTTCTTCTCTAGAATACGTGAGAGAAAACCACTAGAAAAGCAAAAGGTGGCTACTTTGAATATAAAACATATTCTGGTTAGTTTAACACTTTTTTAAGTAACATCATTCCTTATGTCTTCTTTCATAGTTTTGATGTCTTCAGTATTAATCTACAATGTAGAACATAATATATAAATAAAGAAAAACCATTGAATGAGAAGGTGTGTCCAAACTTTTGACTGGTACTGTATGTATAAGAAGAGTTGTCTTTTCAAAATGGTGAAACTAACATGTCTACAAATACCATCAAATAAAAGCTGAGAATCTATACATCAACCTCATAGTAATTGTCAGAAATCCAAACGTATGGAGTATAGAGCCAAAAGAAGAACAAATGCCTCACCGTCCCATTACTTACGCCGGGCACTGTATGTAAATGCAGTGGACAGTGTATTATTGATCTGGCCATCGACGCTGACTCTGATTAAAGATAAACCATTCTATCTCACTCCCAGCCTTGTTTACAGCATTAACATCTCTCAATCACTCTCTCACACGTTCTGTAGGTGAGTGAGTGTGCTATGTAGCCTAAACGTGTGCCTTAAAATGTGTGTACGGTGCCTTGTTTCTTTGTATGTGCTGTACACAGATGTAATTTTTGTTTATGTGCAAGACAAACAATAGTTTATTCTGCTCTATTCCACCTGACAGAGTCTGCCAATGAAAACAACCTGATGCCTGTTGCTTCTCTCTCTCTAACCCCTCTCTCCCTCTTATTTTCCTACAGTATTCTCTCTTTCTTTCTCTCTCTCCTTCTCTTCCTCCCTTCACTTCTGTATTCCTCCAGACAATGGCCCTTTCTCACTTGTTAGAAACTTGATTCCTTCGTCTTCGCTCCCATCCTCCACTTGCATTGGAGGAGAAGATCTAGGTTCCTCCTCTAATATAATCATTGGAGGAGAAGATATAGGTTCCTCCTCTTACATAATCTCCTCCAATACCTTTAGAGAAGAAGCAAGTGGAGGACAGAGGAGGGGACGAAAGGAATCAAGTTTCTAACAATTGAGAAAGGGCCACAGTCAAGTGGAGCTTCCTGTTGCACCTGACAACATTGACAGATCCGATGTCTATGATATAGTGTATGTTTGCATAATTGAAAAGCACCCAGACAGTCCTACGCTAACCATTGTCAGCCTTCAGCGACAAGAGCATAAAACAGAGCGAATGGCTCCCTGTGTGGCAGCATTGTTAGAGTCATGATTTTTCACAGGCTCTATCCATAAACACCCCTGTTCAAAACTGGTGATGCAACATATTCTGATACAACAAGGCAGTACAGGGTTCTACTCTGCAAGATAAAGAATTGGTTCTGCTCTGTGTGTAGTCATTGGCATTTTCTGAGGCTATAGCAAGGCTGAATGAAATGAATTGATGAAATGTAAACAGGGTTGGAGTTGTTAACACAGCCAAAGTAATTTACTATCAGGAGTTGAGTAGACAAGTGACAGAGAATTCACAGAGACGAGTCTGTCTTTACCAGCCCTTCAAGTCTCGCTCTGCCCAAAGGCTGGAAATGAGGTTACTTGTCAACTCAACTCCTGATAGTGAATAACTTTGGCTTAGTTGTTGTTGTAGTTGTAGACTGTAAAACATATTTTTTGCTGTTTAGTTATCTTAAATCATGTTCTAATTAACTCAACAATAATGCATGTTAGAGTTTTCGTTGAGTCAATTGCTCAGTAAATGTTGACAAGTGAACTGAATGACTGATTTTGCCCAATTAATTTATACATTTATATTGATAACAAGAATATGATTCATGTCAATAATAATATAATAATTCAAGTTATTCCCGCAATTTGTACGTCTCCATCATCCCAGGAGAATTAAATAAGAACTAACATCACAAGGATATTGGTTAGTGAGATAAGGCACCACAAATAACAGAAATTCACAATTCCCCACAATTCCCTAGCAAATAAGTGCCCGTCTGTTGCAAGGGCATTGTGGGTGTTGTGGTTTTATATCATGTTATACTGAGAAATGTAAGTCTCTACAGTAGTGGCGAAGCTCAAGGAAGGCCCTTTTCCTTCCTGTAAGGGATGGGCCAAGATCTGTGGCGCAGTGAATAATTCTGACTATGGACAGGGCCCATAACTTGTGTAATCACACATTTGTATATGATTGGTTCCCAAGAATGGTGACCTCATGACCAAGGACAGTTCTATAAATATGAGTCGCACCCATCGTTGGGGGCTTGCTTCTTGCTTTTGGGCTATTGCTTCTTGCTTATTGGTCTGCTCATTTCTCTCTGCGCTCATGTAACTTGGCTTAATAAAAGGCCTCTTTGGAGACTATTGATCTAAGCTCTTTGTGCTTTGTAAGTTCTACTAAATCTATTAAGAATCAATTATATCCACAACATGGGTAATTGTGAATTTCTGTGCTTTCTAATGTACCTGTGAAGTTGGTTCTGGTTTGATTCTAACTGTATTACGCCTACGCTTATGTTGTTTTGTTAGGGTGGTTGAACCGGCACCCGTATGAAGTGTGTAAGTCTCTGGATCCAGCCCTCTACTTCCATGGTTCTTCCCCATTTAATAATTTTAGGTCCAGCCTTATAGAATAATGTATATATTCTATATATAGTATTATATACTCTTAGAAAAAATGAAAATGGTTTAACATAAATACATATTACTATAGAATATAGCAGAGGATACTTGGTAGAACTATTTACTGTTGTTTTGATTCAATGTGTTATCTGAGCCAGCACAATTACATTATGAAGTTGAATAGACTTTAGATGAAGTTAACCTTACTTACTATCCTAAGTGGACTTATGAGGCAGCCAGAAGACACATTTTGTTCCAGTTGAAACAGCTTTGGCGTGTATAGCTGGCTAACTTGTCTTAATGGATGACGTAACTGCTGACCGTCAGCTGCAGAATGTACTGTGAAGTACAGAAACATCTTGTCTGCTGGAGTACAGAAACATCTTGTCTGCTGGAGTACAGAAACATCTTGTCTGCTGGAGTACAGAAACATCTTGTCTGCTGGAGTACAGAAACATCTTGTCTGCTGGAGTTCGAGCAAATGCCTCCAAATTCATTGGATGGCGCCACATCACACAGTAAGACAATGACCCTAAACATACTGCCATAGCAACTGCAGAGGCTTTCAGGGCTAACAAGTTTAAAGTTCCATTCCATTAAATCCAACATTTAACTTCCTGACAATAAGATTTTACTCAAAAAGACCTCAAAACCATCAACAATTTAAGATGTGTGCAGAGAATACACCCAGCATCTGGTAAGGTCGATGAGTCGCAGACTTCAGGCAGTTATTGCATGTAGGATTTTTGACCAATACCAAACATTAATTTTAATCTTAATTTGGAAATTAGATTAATCTGCCCGTTACCTTTATGGCCCTAAAATAGGAAGACGATATATAAAGAAAGTTGTATCAACAGTGTGGAGAGGGGTGTGGGGGGGGTAGAGAGGCAGATGTTCCACAACAGAAGCCTTGGTTGAGGGCTGCATGTGGAAACCCTTCCTTTAAGAAGCCCCAGGTCCTCCATATAAGGCATGGAGCAGCCCGACTGCTGTCATCTGCTGGCTCAGAAACACAGAGAGGAGGGAGATGGGGGTGATTCATCGCAGGAGGTGTGTGTCTGTGCGCACACACATGCGTGTGTGTGTGTGTGTGTTTGTGGATGTGGTGGGGGGTGGACCCAAAAGCGGGTCTCTTACAGACTGCTGTCTGTCACCCCCCCCTCCCGCTGCTCCATGTCCCTGAGCCCTGAATGCGTCCACTCCCCCGTAAGGAACACAGTCAGGTGGGACAGCAGCCTGACAGCCCTGAGGCCCCTCCCCCTGGACACCAAAAGCCCTGAGGCCCCTCCCCCTGGACGCCAACAGCTCTGAGGCTCCTCCCCCTGGACGCCAACAGCTCTGAGGCTCCTCCCCCTCCCCCTGGACACCAACAGCCCTGAGGCCCCTCCCCCTGGACACCAACAGCCCTGAGGCCCCTCCCTCTGGATACCAACAGCTCTGAGGCTCCTCCCCCTGGACACCAACAGCCCTGAGGCCCCTCCCCCTGGACACCAACAGCCCTGAGACTCCTCCCCCTCCCCCTGGACACCAACAGCCCTGAGACTCCTCCCCCTGGACACCAACAGCCCTGAGACTCCTCCCCCTGGACACCAACAGCTCTGAGGCTCCTCCCCCCTGGATACCAACAGCTCTGAGGCTCCTCCCCCTCCCCCTGGACATCAACAGCCCTGAGACTCCTCCCCCTGGACACCAACACTGAGGCCCCTCCCCCTGGACACCAACAGCCCTGAGGCCCCTCCCCCTGGACACCAACCCCTAACTACTGCTGGCTCCATCTCTCTCCATCTCTCTCCATCTCTCTCCATCCCCCGTCACCCAAACACCCCCAATGAACACTGCCTCTCTACAGTGATGAAGATGTGAGTTGCTTGTTAACACTGTAACAATTGGCCACAACATGATTAACTATGAACTTCGACCTGCGAAGAATGTATCCCTTTTGTGTTGCAATTTATCAACTAGAAAACACTTAATCCTAATTTCTGTATTATGAGTAGAATTTCTCATGTGTAAAAGTCTATAGATTAAAAAACATTGCTTGCATTTTGACTGAGTAGCATAAGTCGTACTCAGTCCTACTACGCCTTTAATTTTCATAATCATTTTCTTTACCTTATGGAGTTGTTAGCAAACTATAGTCACATACAATGCTTGACTTCTAAAGGCTTTATATGGTCTTGTAAAGTAAATGTAAATTACTATTGTTTTGTATATGAGTTAAGTTGTACTCAAATGGAGCTTAACAAACCAATGTGAAATGTAATTAATTTGAATATAGCTAGGGGCTAGCTGCTAGGCAAAACAACATGCAAAGTAGATAGGTGAGCCTGGGGACAAATGTGGACAATTGACATACAGTGTTTAAGACTGGAAGAAATGGAAGTGCATACTGTTCACACAAGTGTTGTCTATAAACTAATGATGGTGTAACATTAAAATTAAGCTTTTAATCCATGTTTTAAACAGGAGTTAAGTCCCCCTGAGTTCCTTAGTTAAGTCCCATGTAAATGATCACATGGGGTTAGGGTTAGGGACCACTCTATTTAACAATTCATAATTTTCAGTAAAAGTCTCACAACAGATATGTGTATTTGGTCATTCTTGGATTATTTCAGATGCATAAAATACAATTTAAATAAATGGCATAATGTAGGGAACAATGCTGTCTTCTTTACTATACTGTCCATGAGGAAATTCCTGTAAAAAGATCAAAACTAAAATCTAATATTAAAAGATCTACTAGCACAGAAATAGGACCATTGCAATATGTTTGAAAAAAAGCACATGCTGTGCTACGAACACATATCGTAGGGATGTTTTAGTCTGGTGGACAAATTCCAGAGTGTTGTCACTCACACCAACCCTCTCAGGTGTGGTGGTCCAGACAGGTCCATGTGTCTCTGTCTGTTTCCTGTCTCTACTTCCTGGACTTAACCATAGACATGGTTACAGACTCTTGAGCTTGTCATGTTTAACTGTGTAAGTGATCATGTCGCTATACTCCTGTATGCCAGCTCAGGTGTTGTCCATGTTTTCTATGTCTGTTGTTCCACTCTGCTTGCCTCTTGGCCAGACTCTATTGACTTGCCTGGTTAAAGAATGGTTAGTGGAAAACAGATACATTGTCTTATTAGAAGCCGTCCTTTGTTGTGTGCAGTGTTGGCTAAGATGACATTGGCATCCATTTCTAAGGCAAAACACCTTGTGAACTCTCCCTAGTTAAAATGCAAACACATCCCAGGCATGCAAAACAGACTAGCTTTGCATGGTTTCCATGGCAACAGCTCTGTCTATGCCTGGCACAATATCAGTGCCAACTCCATCATGCACTGTGATAGACCTGTGTAGATATTAAAAGACTGGATAGGCATAATCAAGATGCTAGTAGCTCCACCTTGCCTTTGATAGGCAGGGTCATCGTCATCAAGTTAACTCCTATCCAATCCTTCAGATCTATCAGATGTGTCGGGGTTCGAGATTTGTCATGTATCCCAATACTCCATACTTTCCCCTCAAGTGTACACTTACCCTACACAGGCTTAAAAGCATAGGATAGGTTTATGCCATGGGCTCTTAAACCAATTGTCAGCTTTCCGGCCTAGGTTTACACATAATCCTTATTCCTGCATGAGTCGATTGAGGTGAATGTTCCACGTTGGCGCTTGTCTGTGTCAGTTATATATGTGTGTGATGGCCTCAGGCGCTGAGATTTCTAAACACAGTCTGTGACTAACCAGAGAGTAGTCAGGAACTACACCAGAGCTATTAACTCTCCCTGTCCATTTTCTTCACAAGACGTGTGTGTGTGTGTGTGTGTGTGTGTGTGTGTGTGTGCGTGCGTGTGTTTGCGTGTGTGTGTGTGTGTGTGCGCGTGCGTGTGTGTTGGCAGAGCCTCAGTGTTATCAAATGGGTCTGTAACAAACACATTGAGGACACTCAGTTCCTCTCCTCCTCATGTTTCCAGGTGTTACAATGTAAGTTACACACACTCACCAATGCAGACAATGTGTAATATGGAGGTTTAGCTTGTATGGTTGCAGTCATGTAGAATGTACTCACAAACAAACAAACACACACACACATGCATGCACACACACACACACGCACGCATGCACACACACGTGCATGAGCAAGCAATCTCCTCTTCTTCTTCTGTGCTGTCGGGACAAAATGTGAACATCTGGAGCAGGACTCTGACAGACAGGCCTGATCAGAACAGAGGGGAGGGGATCTCTCTCATGTGTTTAATGAGCTGAGGCCTGGCAGGCAGGCGGCAGGGAGGGGCCTCTGCCCTGCTGGAGGTCTGAGAGTCCAGACTCACTCTGAGACTCTGTCTTCTCCAGTGTCACCATCTCTGAGGGCCTCCAGATTACAGACAGGGAGACTCTGGTGGTTCTCTAGGAGGATTCTTGGAAAGATGATTATGTATACAGTATATACAGTATAGCTGCAACGTTTGCAGGAAACACGCTATACAAATAAACGTTTTTATTATTATATGCATAGACAATGATTAGCCTTTTAAAAAATTATTATTATATATAACTGCCCTGTGCAAGTAATGGCACATTTGTTTACATATTGGTTTCACGCTTCACATGAAGAGACCACGAGGTTTATTTTGTTAAGCACATTTATTCAAATGAAACCCTGAGCAGTCAGGATCTCAACCTCTGAGTCAGAGTACAAGAACTTGTTCTCCATTCACATCCAGTAATCCACCTACCATCCGTAATCTCCTACTGTATTCTATGGTACAATCTTCTTCTCATCCATCATTTACACACATGTAGATTGTTGTAATCAGCTAGGAACAATCCTCAGAGTTGCTGAGTAACTTTCCATGAATCTTTTTTTTTATTTTTTTAAATGTAAGGCTACGGTAGCTACTGTTTAAAAATCGGAAGGGAGAACAGAAAATATGACAAGGAAAAAATACAATACACAAAAACATTTCACATTTAATTTAAGCAAAATATTCAGTCTAGATTACAATTTCACAATGACTGATCAGATTGTGTTGTGGCCATCGATATTAGACCTTCCACAGTATGGCTACATCCTAGAAGGTATTACAATGCCTAATCCAATGGCTACATTGATTAGGGTTATTGTTTTTGGATTAAATTATGAAGAATGGGTGTCAATTTTACATGATAATCAATGTATTTTAACATGTATTGTTTTGTTGCTTGTACTGCAATGTTATCTTTGGCATAGCTTCAGGATGCTATTATTGCTGCCATTGAAAAATACTGTACACCAAAGGCGACAGCATTCAGTCATGACGTACAAATTCATGTTCATTACAATTTTCGGTTATGATTGTTAACGTTCTTTTCTCAAAAAAGCAAACATTGCATATTCAACGCAAAACAACAGTTGTTGAATGAGGCTGATTGTTATAATGCACAAGCGGTTGTGTCTCAAGTAGTGAGAGAGCTTGGAGGTGATGAACTTCAATGTAAAGCCATTTCAGATTCTCTGTCATGTCATAAACCAAACTTTTCAGGAATTTGGGAACTCAGCAGTAAAGCTTAATCACTGCTACTGAAACAAGATGGGGGCGTCAGGATGCAGAGTCATCTCCAATGCTGTGATGTAAAAATATCAGCAGTTTTTCATCCTGTAGCGCCTATAAGGAAACTATTGTCCCCAAGAAGTGCAATATCTCACCACACAGCAATGTATGACATACTGTTACGTCTCCTTGAACCACAATACGCTATGTTAACAAAGAACACCATTGAAAGACTCAGTTGCTTCAACAGAAAAGCAGAGCCATCGGAAAACAAAAATACCAGGGACATGACCATTTGAGATGAGTAGAGATGCTCAAAGTATTTACAGCTTCGGAAAAAGAAAAGAAAAGAGAAACAAAAGATCCCAATCAATTTGTTTTTAGTTTCAACCTTAGGAGATCGTACTTCAGCCATGGTAAAAACTAAAAGGTTACAGGGCAATTCTACTAAAGTAAACAATGTCATTAATGGCTGACTAAGCTTTACTTTTTCCTAGGGAAGGCCTTTGCTTCTCTGTTGTCTCTCTCTCTCCTTTTAACTTACCTCATTGTTTGTACGTCCGTTAGGGTGAAATACAGGTGCAATGTTCCAAAAACATTTGATTGGGAAAGTTGGAAGAAACCCCTGCATATTTAGTTTTTCAAAGTATACCTTTAATCCTTCTACAAAAGCATTTCATATCAATAAAAAAGACAATAAATCACAACAAAATTATAACACTGTTTTTTGTAAAGTCTGACGGTCCAGAGTGAACCATTATCACAGTACGTTACTTCACGTAGCTGACTGTAAAAAAGGTGTGTGTGTGTGTGTGTGTGGGGGGGGGGGGGCTTGGGGGGGAGACGACAACTGGCGAGACCATCCATTGGCTATTGCTTGCTCCTCAAGTATTTCCCTGTCGTTAAGGTTACAGTATACATGTTGCATAGCTCCGCTTTCTCTCAAGAACCCTGTATGATAAAATAGGGGAGTAGGATAAAGCTTAGCGTTTTTCCACATCACGGTTAGGATAATGGGAGAGTTCATCCAGAGGGCAACACTCAGTGTTACCATTATCAGGTTAACTTACAGCCACATGAGGGATGCATTCACAATAGCACAATTGACACAAATTGCCCCCACCATAACCTTAGATTTGAAAATGGAAGGAACTGAAGAGCCCTTATATGAACCAGGACACAGTAGATTGTCTAAACAAACATGTCTCCAGTTAAAAGCCAAACAGGCATCTGCACTTTTCACTTGCCAGTTTCACCTTCTCATTTTTACAGCGTTCTGTTATAGTGCAATTCTGTTATTGTCACTCATTTAAGCAAATCACTTCCAAGAAGTTCCTCTCAGCATCTGCGTCTGATCTTCGTTACATGTTTTCTCACTCATCAACGGAAGCCATCTTGCTTCTGAGAGAGTCAGAGTGTCATAAATAGACTTGGCTGGAGCGGCCGTTGGCTGGGTGCTAAATGGTTTCCTCTCTCTCTGTGTTTTTGTTCCTCCTCTCAACCTGGCACAAAGTAAAACAACAAGAACAAACAACCATATAGTAAATGGCTTACACACGTGACCATAACTGGTCCAACCACCACCCTTGTGTATTCTGTATTCGACTGAAAACAGCAGTTTTTTCCTGACCAAACTCCTGGTCCTACTTCTACACTATAACTACGACCCAGAGTCTGTTTTTCTGTTTTAGAGACGAGAACAGACGTGTACTACTTCCTCTTTCTCTACTAGAGGAGCTGTGGAGTACTGTTGGTACTGCTGTAAGTATGAAGTAGCTAGTGGGAACACTTTCTAGTGTTCCCAGTGTTAGAAAACAATTCACATTACAACCATGAGAGAGGTCGGTTTGGGGGGGGGGGGGGGGGGGGGGGCGGGGACAGGAAGGGTGGTGGTGGCAACCCAGTTCCATTTCCAGCCTCATCTCTGGACGGAGTAATCCTCGACCCACCAAGGACGATGTAGAGGGGCGTCAGCTCCTAAAGGCAGCCAACTTGTTATGTCACGTTACACTAGCACGGTTCGTATTGGCATTCACCATCCCCATCGTCTATCCGTGACCAGGACACCTTTCCCTCTCTCCCTTACGAGCCATCTGAACCCTTCCTGCCTTACCTACGGCATCACTGTGAAAACCAGATGCGAAACGTCCAGATTGTGCCCACAAAACACCAACACTGCAAGCACCCAAAGGCTGCTAAGATAGCAGTCGATTAAGTTGCAGAGAAGCTAGCTGGATAACCCTTTACCATTGTCCCCCCGAACCTACAAGAAAGCATACTGGTCACAGCGGTCAACCATAGTGACCAACCGTATAGGGACATTTGGCCGGTTCTTCCCCGTTACCCTCGCACGCAGTGACCCAACCTTCAGGGAACGTTGGGGGGGGGGGGGGCAACAAAATGTTATTAAATCGGTCAGATTCATAGAAGGGGGAGAAAAAAAAACATATTTTACAATATTGTGGCTTTGCGTGTTTTTTCTTTCTTCACGCCGGTTCGTCACATCATGCTCTTCCTGTGCTGAGTCTGCTGGCCGCCGCGGGGGCCGGGCGTGAGGGAGGGCGAGAGGGAAGAGGCCGCGTCGTCCACGGGCGACGGCGAGTCCAGCTGGCGGTACAGCGCCCGCAGCTCCTTCACCTCCTCCAGGACCTCCTTGGCCTGCCCCCACGCCCACGCCGCCTCCCGGAGCAGCCTCTCTGCCTCGGCCCGCGCCCCCGCCGCTTCCGACCCCTTGGAGCCGTTCGGCGAGGAGTCCTTCGCCTTCCCCGCCTTTCCCTTCTCTCCGGAGGAGTCCTCCGGGCCGCTCGGGACCGCTGCCGCCGGAGCCGCCACCCGCACTTCCGTCAACAGCTCCTGAGTCCTCTCCAGCTTCTGGGAGATGAGGTCCTGCAGCCGGCTGATGGGCTGATGAGCCAGGTGGTGGCCGGGCGGGGGGGCTGAGGCCGGGGAGCGAGGGAGTCGTCCGGGGGGGGTCATCCCTGTCGTCTCCGGGGGGTGCGAGAGGATCTCGTCCATGGAGGCGCAGCGGCTCTTCTCAGCCGGCGTGAGGCGCTTTCCGGCCTGCGGGGTGTTGTGGGCGTGTCCCTGCTGCTGCTGCTGCTGTTGGTGCTGCTTCTCGTCCCAGACCACGGCCGTCTCGCGAGGCAGGCTCTGGGACTTCACGGAAGCCTTGCCGGTAGTGGCGGCGGTAGCGGAGAGGGCGCCGTCCGTTTTGGATCTGGGGCAGTCGGGGGTCGGGAGACGCGCCGGTCTGTCCAGGTCGAAGCGGAAGCTCTTGTCCTGGCCGTCGGGGGCGGAGGCGTCCTCCTCTTGGATGAGGTCGAGGGTCAGCATGCCGTCCGAGGTCGATGTGGACGCCTGGACGGAGAGAAACCCCGAAAGTGTGTTAGACAGTGCATACGCCGAGATAGAGACACGCGCTAAAGTAATAGCCACAGAGAGAAAGAAAAATCTACTCGTTGATAGCCACGGCGAAGATCGATCGATCGTGACGACAACTGATAGCAGTAACGATAAGGATGGGGGGGTTCATGTTTTATTTACAAGCAAGACATGCATTGAAATTCAGCCCTTGAGAAACTAATGGACCCTACCCGAATCATGAATTTAATTCCATTTCATTCCTTGATCTACTGAGTTGGAACTGATCCACACTGTGGTGGTAATCAGACCTTGGTTTCCAGATACACTCACCAAACACCTGTACACCTTCTCATTCATTCAGATGGTGTGGGGGGATATTTTCTTGGCACACTTTGGGGCCCGTTAATACCAATCAATCAACGCTTGAATGCCGCAGCCTATTTGAGGATTGTTGCTGACCCACATGCATCCCTTCATGGCCACAATGTACCCATCATCTTCTAGGGAGTAATGACAGCAGTTACCTACCACAGCCATGAGGTGGCCCCGCGTCGGGAGTCGGCGGGTGTGAGGGATCTTCGCGCGGTCGCGTGTGAGGTGGGACAGAAGGTTCTCATCCTCGACCGTGACCTGGGGGGGGGGAGACACACAACAAAGTCAGTGACAGGGTTGACATTGTCACTATCCTGAGGGGCTCTGTGCAGTTTATTGATCCCATTAACGACCTGGTCATTGATTATCTCCAATGTCTATGTGACTAATTGTGGAAAATTGGCACCAACGAATACCAACCCTCTGGGCCCTGATGAACACAAAGCTAACTTCTAGCCACACTGGCGGCCAACATTCCTGCACTAGCAACACAACCCAAAGATGTACTTTCTTTCAATTATTGGGAGTGGGCTGATATGTAATTGATGCTATGGTTTGTCCTACGGTTAGTCCATCCATCCATCCATCCATCCATCCTTTAATTTCCAGCAAATCACATCCATTTCTTTAAAATATTCTGTAGGAGGAGACATGGGAAGCATAGAAGACAAGAACATTTAAATTAGTAAAATATTCATTTTGATCACTTAGATTCTGCTATGAACAGTTATACGTAAGTGAAGACCATCGGGGCAAGTCTTCACTTTCCCAATAACTCATGAAGAAATCCCTTTGCTCATCAAATGGAAAGTAGTCGTTCTTCTAAGTCTATTTTACATAAACCAGACAATCCTGTTGGACGCAATCAAAAAACCCTCAACAGAGTAAAGCATTATATTCCATTCCACTCTCTTCCGTTCTATTGTGTCGATCCACATTCCATAACAACGGTTGCGTGCGTGGTACGGTGCTGGTCTCTGATGTCAGGGTATTGAGTGGTGAGGCCAGTGGAGCCCAGAGGTAACTGATAGTTTCTAGATACACTACCCATACACCTGTCTGTCTGTTTGGACTCGAAACAGGAATTTGAAAAGGTTCAATCCGTAGTCTCAACTTTTGGTACGAAAATAAACAACACCAATAAGAACAACAAAATGTATTGAACGGAGGGGGCTGGGCAGGGGGATGTCAGCAAGTATACTGCAAAAACCTCTTTTCCAGGTTTTTGGGTTTGAGCATTAATTGTTGGTGCATTTTGCCCCATGGCCACAGGGCAGTTACAGATTGCACCATTGAACTGATGGTAACACTTTGGTGAGAGCGTGCGGATGCTATAAATAAATTACACCCCTTTTTGACTGTGTGTGTGTGTGTGTGTGTGTGTATGTGTGTATGTAAGAGAGAGCACCTGTGTGTGTTAGTACAGTTTGTGTGTTTGTGATTGTGCACATCAGAGTGTGAATGTTGAAGTGTATTTATGAGGGAGGCAAGACCACAAGTAGCGAACGTGATGGAAGTGTGAGGAAAGCCTTTGATCAGGAGTGGCTGATTGGGAGAGTGCCACATCTGGCAGTATCTCGCTTCAATCTACCG